>NW_017299706.1:75702-147625 GCF_001594075.2 Trachymyrmex cornetzi
ATATTTGCCTGGTTCGATTAAAATGACTCACTCTGTATAATCTGAATAAACCTTATTAGTATTAATTTATTATAAAAGAAAAAATCTACTCACTTGCCAAAATTGTATAAAGTATTGCAAAGATGTAGCGGTAAGAAACAAACAATAGAGAAGTCCGTATGCCAGAAACAGTATAAAAAATTTATAATTGTGGAAGCCTACGCAATTGTTCACCCATGGACAATGATGATCCATTTTTAATACACAAGTGCCACACACGCTACAGTGATGTGCCCTATCAGGCTTTATTAACTGACACTTTTCGCAGAATCGCATAGCTAAAGAAAGAATATTATCAACATATACATGAAATTCAACAATTTTTTATATCATTTATAATTTAAACATTACCTCCTTTTATGGTGCGATTAGTAACTGGAAGATCTTGTGCAAATCTTTCCAAAATTTGTCTCTGCGTTTCTTCAGTTTCAGCCTGTTGCAATTTCTCCATTTCAACATCAGGTATTTTAAACTAGAAGGGTTAAGAAAATGTGTATAGATTAGTATTATTTATATTGTATCGTAATGACAAATAATTATTTTTATTTGTAACAGACAATTTACCTTATCTGGCACGGGTATTAAATTTGTGTACATTGTTTGCCAATACGACCACAAAAACATCAGAATCAGGATGTGGAAGAAAAGCAGATAGAAAACTGTAAACATACTAGTGTTATATATATATATATATAAAATGACATTAAGAGTTATAATTATAGAAATAATAAAACAAACAAAAAAGTGTTACATTGCAAAAGAAAACAAAGTTAATCATATATAAAGTAATATATGATACAAACCTTTCTGAACATAATTGTCTATCGTATCTGAAACAAATACATTACAATGTTAGTATAAAGCTTTCAAGAGTATATTTTTATTTTGCAACTATGCAGTTTAACTATAAACATATATACGTGTGTGTGTGTGTACATATATTGTACATATCTATAGCATGATTGCAAAATAACACTTCTACTTGTGAAACAGTTCTCTTTTCAAGTTTATATTCATTACATATATACATAAACATCAAATGGAAATTTTTTGCATATCGTACAGATTACATAAAAAATGTCATAAAAAGGTTAACGCTGTTAAGATTAAGATTTAACGTTAACAAGAGAGATTAAGATCTATATGCCAGAAAATAAAGAAAACTCAAATTGTTTAGAACTGACGGAAAGCAAAATATACGAAGAAACGTAATTAAAAAAAAAAAAAGATAATATCCCGAAAGCGCGCGTTTTTAACGATATGACGAGACGAGGCGGCGTGACGAAGTTGGCAAGGACACTGGCAACTCGAAGCGAAACCGGTGGCGAGACAAAACGGAAGGCTACGAGAACATCGTAGTCCGGGTACTCACAGTAGCACAATTGCACTACGTAGGCATAATAGGACCAGGCAACGATCGTTAAGATAAAGATCACTGGCAACCACTTGACGGCCTTGAGGCACCACCAGCACGAGCCGTTTTGCTTGCCCATATCTATTCACCGAATCGACGGCGTGCGTAAGATTGCGTGCCCACCGATCGCGGGCCTCGTCGACAACGCGTTAACCCTCGGTCCGCTGAAACGCAGCGGCATCGCAGCACTGCACCCCGGGGCTCCGACGAAGCGGCCGTTTGGTTCTACCGGTTCTACGTTCTACCTCAGCGGACTCCGCGTAGAACGTGCGATTGCGGCCGAGCGCGAAGAGCGCGAGAACACATCATTGCGCAAGCGAAGCTCGCCCGCGTTATCGCGGCATCACACCCTTTTCCGAGGTTCCGAGATCAGAATACTGCAGACCGTCACCGACGTCACCGATGTCACCGACGTAACCGCCGCCGCGACGGACGTTCGGAATCTTATTTTGGATTGACCACTACTTTGCACACCGCACGCAACGTGCACCATCTCATTCCGACGCTCTCAGTTGCTCTCAGTGACAGTCGCTCCGTTTCACGTCCGCCAGGACCGCTACTCGGTTTGACAGAGTTGACACGGGCTGTGTTCCAAAATTCACTGTCAGGGCTGAAAATGTATAGTACACGTTACATGGACTGTAGATTTTCAGCGCTGGCAGTAAATTTTGGAACACAACCACTGTTGACAGCTGCCGACCATGGATGAAGCGAGTGTGTTCATTATATAGGCATTTCTGCGCGCGTCTATAAAAATTTTCACTTACAATTAGTAACAAATCTTTTTCATCATTTAGATACACGAACGCGTGTATCTAAATGATTTTCTAAGCTTGTCTTTCCCCTTTTCTTCGTTGACGACAATTATATACTCCTTTTATTTTTAATATAAACGATTAACGTAATGTTACAAAGAACACACTTGAAAGTCTTCCCCATATTGGGCGACATGGCATTCGCAGTAAAAAAAAAGTGCAGCTAATCACAGGCAAAAACTTTGGACAAAATTGATCATTAGCGCAAAAGCTTAACTTAACCTAGATTGACTCACATTCTTGTCGATTCTTGTTTGGATGTTTCGATCTCTAAAACAGTTGCAGAAGTCATAAAGACAGATATTTAATAAATATTTATAATTCAACAAATTGTAACTTTTAGAACGCAAACATTATGATTGGCGACACTGACCGAGTTGTCAAGGAAACCGCAGATTTCAAATGATTTCAAATCCTTCCTAATGGCCACTAACGTTAAGGAGGACAAAGTTTTTCGCGTAAACAATAGTTTATGCCACTTTTCAAGAAATGGAGCGTATCTAGCGATAGCATTTCAAACGAATCTGCTGATAAAAGATGCAAAGACTCTCGATACCTATCGGTCGTTTGTATTCGTGGATGTGATACAGGTTAGTCTTGTATCGATAGGAAAAATGGTTAGATTAAATCTTCGGCATTATTTTTGATCGTATATATTAATATCTATGCTTTTATCTTTGTTACTTTACAGTATATGGAGTGGTCTTCAAATAGCGAATATATTCTTTGTGCAAATATAAAAAGAGCTATCGTTCAGATATATTCAATACATCATCCTCAATGGAAATGTAAACTTACCGAGGGCAGTGCAGGTTTGCAAGGTGTTACCTGGTCCCCAGATAGTAAACATATTTTTACCATAGCAGATTTTAATGTAAGTGCAATATATCATAAGAAAAGACAGCTGATCTATGCGCTAATGTAAAACAAAAGATATTTACAGATTCAACTATCTATTTGGAACTTGGAAGAGCAGACGGTATCGTACATACAAAATGTAAAATCATCTTCCTTTGACAAATTACGTTTTAGTCCCAATGGTGAGAGATTAGCAGTGATAGTTACAGAAGTAGATCAAGATACAGTAGAAATTTATAAAACTCAAAACTGGAAAATAAGTCGAGTAAGTACAGCCAACTGAAACAATACATAAATTGAACAACATGAATCTTTTTTTTATAGATTACTTAGAATCTATATTTCACACAAGTATTTTATACAAGATTATTTTCATAGTTTTATAAAAATAACGCAATTGAAGTAAAAATCTAAAATTCTTGTAAAAATTATGATAATAACGATGATAGTTCTATATTATGTATCTTAACAGAATGGTCGTTACTACAACTTGCTAATTGCAAGTTGTTATATGAGTGATTAGTAGGTCGAAACATGAGTCTTTTTACAGTTAAATGATGAGCTTGGAAAGTATCGTACTCCAATAGTTTAGACCATACGCTATCTAACTCTATATTGATTCTTTGAATCTCTATGTGTCCTGCCTCATATCCGATAGCCAGAAGATAAAAATCTCGTGTGACATAACGTGGCGCAAAGCATAACGCTGTAACTGATCGATTTTTCATATCCAAAATTATCTTTGGTACAATATTATTTTCTATCGTTTTTGTGGACCATATAGCGATTTTTCCGTCTCTGGATCCAGTCGCGAAATAATTCGAGTCTTGTGTCCAAGCACAGCACCAAATTATTCGTGAATGAGGATTGTCTTTCTTTGAACTAGCTGCGATTAACTCGTAACTTGTATTGATAGCTTTAAATAATGACCATCTTCTGTCTCTGGATACAGACAATAAATATTTGTCATCTGGAGAGAATTCCATTTGCGTCACAGTCAACTGATGATAGCTTAATTGTTGAACTTGTGACCAAGTGTTGGTATCCCATAATAAGATTGCTGAGTGTTCTTGAGTAGTTGATTTGCATGCTGTAGCTAGCAATTGTCCGTCGTGTTTCGCTGCCATACAGAATATTTCATAGCCATGTCCATAAAGCTTATTCGTTTCTGGCCAAAGTGTATTTTGCATTAATTCTTCTTCTGTAGGTGGTTCATATGAATTCTCCATCGTTGAATTTTTTGTGTTTTCATCTTTGTGCCCACCGTACGTGGCTTTATTTGTTAATCCCAGAGATGGTACAGCAGCACTGTGGGCCTTTACAAATTTAAAATCATCGATATTCGCCAGCAATTTTAATTTATCCCTAAACGTAGACGTGGCCATGAAAATGCGCACCACTTTCTCATCCGCTCCAGAAACATATATATGCGGTGATAACATAGTTAAACAAGTCATGTTGTATCCATGTATCTGAGGACGTGCAATCTCGTGCCATAATTCTTCAAGATCATCATCTTTCCATGGTGCATGAATTCTTGTAGTTTGGTCAACACTGGCTGTGATGAGAAATCTGTAAACAGTATCATAATATATATGTATTTATTCCTTTATGGTTTTAAACTTTATCTATTCTCATCTAAAATACTAGTATCTAATATCACAAATCTAAATTTTTTCTAAATGTAAGTTTAAAAATTTCAGAAATATTTTTTCCAAGTATTAAATACACACACAGAAAAAACACAAAAATTCAATTTAAAATTTAAAAAATGAAGCAGATTTATTCAAAAATATATAACATGATGTAAAGTTCAAAATTTCTAGATGTTGCATCTATGTTGTTATCTATAAATTACTGAATATTAAAGAATTAAAATCACATATAAAACTTTTATTCCACATCCAAGATTTATACGGACCTCCCTTTCGGTTCCCAACATAAATCGACTACTTCAGCAAAATGTCCGCCAGGTGCAGGGTGTGGAAGCCACTTGTTTATTTCTTGAGAATATTTCCAGATATGAAAAGTACCTTGGTAACCGTGTGCCAATATATATAGTCCATCTGGGCCAAATTTACAACCATAGAAACCTAAAGAATTGCCACCAACTTCGCCAACACGTACCGTCTCTGTCCACATTCCATCCATAATCTCAGTTGGCTCCCATATTATCATAGTTTTATCCATTGAAGAGGATAGCAGTTTCATTGTTTGGCTATCTGTTTTCATAGGCTGCCAGTGCAGACCATAAATCCAGCTTTCGTGACCACAGAGCACTGATTCCAGAGTAATATCATACTGCCTATCGTTTATCACAAAAGTATTACTTTCTTGTCTGAGTTCATCGCTTGAAGATTCTTCGACGCTAATTTTTTCGCTAATTTTCCATAATCGTATCATGTTATCTTTTGAGCCTGTTGCAAGAAAAAGATTTCCGTCACTGTTCTGAATAAAATCCATACACATTACCCAATCTTCATGCCCGACTAAACGCTGGATATTTACAAAAGATTGTTCTAAGCCAGATTCTACATCAAATTTTGCATACAGCAAGATAGAAGCATCCTCTAATGCTACAGCCAAGAGGGGACATTTGTTTGGTAAATACGTCAGACGACAATATATTGGTAACTTTCTTCCAAAAATTATAGACTGAATCTGCTTAACATCCGCATTTTCCTCTCTCAACCATAGTTTGACATTGCCGCAGACTGAACCTGTGCATATTAACAGCTTCGCCAACGTGGTAGATGGAATATTATCTGCCATTTGGAGAGAATCTGCGAAGGCAACTGTGCCTTCTACATTCAACACCGAGGTACATTGAAACGTACTTCGATCTTTACTCCAAATAATCACTGTACCATCCACAGAACCGGACAACAATTCCGATTCCGGTGCACCGTTTCCCGGCTTTATCCAGTGTACCGTGTTGACATAGTCACGATGCCGGTGCAGTGTATGAGTTACATGACCGATGTTCGCACGTGGCTCGTATATAGCGATTGCATTTCGGGTTCCGAAACAAAGTAACCCATTGATGCCCCAATCGGCGCAGTGAGGAACACGGTTGCACGAACAAGCAGTGTAACACGTCATGTCGTGGAGGTCGCGGATAAACGTGGATCGTTGCGAGGACCTTTCAAACGTTCACGCGGTCAGATGATGGCAGCCATTTTTTTTACATGTGTGCACAACAAGGATAGAACTATCATTTCATCCTTGTTTAACATTCTGTGAACGACAAGGATGTATAAATGATGCATCGTGTGTTTAATGACAGTTTACGGCACGTAGTTGAACATTCTTCTCTCCACGTCTTTTGTATATCTCTCGCATTCTTCAGCGCGAAAAATATAACTTGGCACAGTTATAAAGGATTTTCAACAATTAGCGATTGTTCGAAAATAGACTTTGCCACCGTCGGTAAAAGAATGGAGTCAGCATTGAAAACTCCAGTTTAGCAGTCACAAAATTCCCTAGATTTTAAACTGGCGCGAAATAATAAATGAACTATTTCAGAAACTTATCTGCGATCGTTTGCGTGGCATCAACGGGATTCGCTGGTCGCCAAACGATGAATTATTATGCATATGGTGTTCCTCTCCTGCCGAACCAAAGTTGATTATTTATTCTAACATATTAGAGAAACACGTGACAGCATTTTCCCCGCTGAAAACGGCACAGCCATCTGAAACGTGTAATTATGGGAAAGAGCTGAAAGGAATTGAAAATATAGAATGGATCCCAAGTGGACAGTTGTTGGCTGTAATAGGATTTAATGAAGTGGTATAATTTAATCACGATGTATTATATACCATGTTACTTTTGTTGCCAGTAAATTTACGATTATTTAAAATTTATGTTCAGATTGTTCTTCTTAATCACATCACGTGGCAACCGTTGTCGAAATTATACATGGATCCAGTAATCAGAGAATGTAATTACCTAACAAAAGTATACAAAGAATACGCCGATTCGGAAAAAGTTTCTGATAAACGTTTTGCATCCTGCGAGGAACGTGTTTGTAAGTAAATGATCTTGGCGAGTTGAAGTTTAGCACATTCAAATCATATATTACAAAAAAATTTTTTAATTATATTCTGGATACAAATATCTTAAATACTTGATTTTCTTGTAATTTTAGTACGTGAAATACATGAACGGCCTATATGCATTGAAATCGGAAAGAAAGACGATAATGACAATTTCTCGATAGCGAAAGTTAAACTGTTTGAATTTAGCACATGTGGACAATACCTGGCTCTGAAACATGAGCTTTATCCTACCACATTGTGGATATGGGACATCTGTACGGATTATCTGGATTATTTGCTACTTGAAAATCCCATTACAGGTACATCGTTAAAAATTGTTCAATTCTCATTAGAAATGATAATGCAGTTATTTTATTATCTTCAGCTATCAAATGGAGTCCCGTTCATCCTCGACTATTTGTGATCTCCGAATGTACGCGCGTGTACGAATGGACTCGAAAAGGCGCAAGTTCTGTACCATTGTCTAAAAATATGTCGATTATAGACGCATATTGGCACCCTTCGGGAGAAAAAGTTGCATTGTGCGGCTATAATAAAGTCATGATTTATGAAACGATAAATACATCTTAAAAAAAAATAGTTATTTTTATTTTGAATCTGTTATATATTTGTAAGTTATATTTTTAAATATATAACAGTTATATATTTATAAATAATATAAATACGATATTATATTAAAATATCTTCAAATCTATAACAGAATGTTTTAGAAATAATATCGTTATTTTGATTAGAACTGTAATTAATTAATCTTATTAAATAAAATACAATTTAAATAATATTCATTGCAAACGTGTTTGCAATTTACGAGTATTTTCTCTCAAAATATTAAAATCTGTACATAATCTGTAAAATCTTTACGTTACAGAGCTTCGTTCTATAATTTGATTGAAGATTAAGATTTATGGATAAACATCACGCATAGTCGTTACGATGTATATAGATCATCCATCGTCTAGATATTGCGTGAGAAACAGATAGCAGTTTTCTCTATCCAGGAACGTAGCACTAACCAGTACATCATATCTTGATGTCGATATTTCATTAATTCTTCCAAAATAATATATTTAATAATTATATTCACACATATAGTATACATATACATTTCAACTTATGCTAATTTATACATTTGATTAATTTACGCATTTAATTAACATACTTAGAATATATACTCTTTTTAATTTAATTTTACAAAAAAGTAAATTATTTGTTTTGCATATAATTTTTTGCCGTTTGTAAAATGACACGAAAAATTTGAACTTTTTTGACAATTTTTTTTCAAATTAAATTTTAACGTGATATGGAGAATTAATTTATTCAAACAGCTACAACTTGTAATTTTGACGATTGGTTTCAGAAAATATATTTTGAGTGATTTATTGCGAAAATCTTTAAACACGGGAAGCGCAACAGAAATGGAGTGGCATCTACATTACTGCTGGAGAAAGCGAGTATCCGTAAATGGTGACGCGGCCATCTATTTACGATACATTATACATAGAGGATCAAAAGATTCTAAGCGAGCATGATTATGCGTTTTATATACTAACATGCGACTCCCCACCCGCGTACGGAGAAAACATATTTTTCAGCGTCGCCTCTCCTGAGGGAGAAATAGTCCGAGATGTGTCTTCTTGCTGTATTATCTTTCGTTTTATCAGTAAGAAGACGATCACTATATGGAAACGCCTATTCTCCGTTATGATGATAGCTGAGTACAAGAAATATCGAGGAGACATTCATTTGGAGTCATTGTGGGCGACTAAAGGAGACGACGAAATGAAAGTGTATCCGATATGGCGAATCGAAATGTTTGAACTATTGAAACAGATTTTTCCCATATAGGAAATGAAAGTTTATTTGAACAGCGAATTGTTACAAAGCAAATTTTCTTTTTTCTAATAGCATACAAATCAAAAGATAATTTTTCAATCCACGTTGATCCGGCCAAAATGCCATCCTACGATTAGTGTGATACATTGCGTGCGCAGAATCGCGAGAATGTGCGGTGAGTTTATAATTAAATCCGTCTTTTTTTTTATATACCTTTAATTAGACATTCTCTCTAACGGATAATTAACCGAGTAGAGCGTGGGTTTCGAAGCGTTCCTGTGCGAGTCCTGAAATTACGAACACGCGTTGCTGAAATCGGATCGAAGAAGATTTGGCGAAGAAAGATCATCGTAAGATTAGAGTGGATTTAAATTCTTAATCTTCGGATCTCCTTCGATCCTTTAACAATCACACTCTTTAGAGATCTCTTTATATCTCTAAAGAGAGATAATTAACAGAAACGTGATATGTAGACGTTCTATTCCTCGTTATTTCTCGCAAGTTACCATATGCAAGCAGACGACGATTTGCTACGCGGCCTCACGTTTACTGTCAGAGGAGTACATTTCCTACTTTCTCCGCGATCCGTTCGTCACACTACTCGTGTACGTACATATATTTACTAATCTACTTACAAAAGTACGTCTTTTGTTCAGTAACACTTGCTTGCGAGTTAAATCGAGGAAAATTTATCCATGAAAATCGATTTGTTCCTGCAATCAAAAAACATATGGGAACATCTAAACGTCATCCCTTAATGATATTGTAGATTTATTGCACCGTGTTTGAAAATATTTACAACTTCATAATGTTTTGCTATTAATTAAATATTTATGTATCTGCTTCTTTAAAAATATCTACTGCAATTTAGTTGACAAATCTATCACGAACGCGAATTTTAGGCAGCTCTATATGTAGCAAGCAATTATTACGAATACTCTATAGAGTCTATAGTACATACATCTTTTTACGGGGGATATAAATGTTTATTATTTCGTACTAACACTACTAACGATGCTCTCACGACAATTAAGCATTGTTATCGTCGTGAACGAAGGAGTTTCGGTGCTTTCTCGGTGTCGTTTCTCCCGCCACATAGACGCACGGTCCGCCGTATACTATCGTTGTAATATGAACCTCTTCCTGCACACCACGAATTGCCGAGAAACCGATAACGTCGCTTCTACACTCTGCAATTGTTCCAAAGCTCATCATGGAAAAAGCTCCCCGCAAGATTTTTTGCGTGCGAAAGATCGTTGCAATCAAACGTACTCAATTGGTTTTAAAAATTTATACAGCGTTATGAAATCGGATATTAACATTAAATAATATATTCGAAAAAAAAAATGCAAAATTTAAATAAAAAGTTAGCTGCGCATGCTAGTATAAAAATGTTTCTCGGCTCCATTATCATTAGTCGTTCCGCAATTTTTATTTCAAATCGAAGAAGAACGCGACGAAAAACTGTCGTGAAAATTGCTGTCGAGCATCGTGCGGTAAACATGTGGGAAGCAAAGCGATGGACATTCGTTCGTACATTATAGCGGCGAACCGCTCAGTGCTCACGTTCACTCACGCGTGTTTCTCGCGCACACACGGTGTTTAGAAAGTTCGAGCAACGAGAACACCACCGTCGACGGTGCGGAGGGTACGCCTTGGTACCAGAAGGTAACGTTTGCCGAAGGTAGTGCACGCCGGCTTAGGTGGGGGCATCTCTAAGCTAGCGGTGCCGGTGCTTCCTCGACGCTCACTGCTCGTCGACCAGTCGAGCCACCGAGACACCGAGTGTGGTACCGGAGCAAGAAAGGAAAAGAGAGAAAGGGAGTTTTTTAATAATCGTCCATCCGTCGGCCGGATTAGGAAAAGGAAGATACTGACGTCCCGGGTCGTTTGACCGTGTATTTTGTGCTACGCGGATTAAGCCGAATCGGGAAGACAATGGAGAAAGATCAGCCGGATTCCCTGGCAACTGTTGCCGTCGTCTCGGAGAAGATGCCGCAGAGTCACTATGCGCCAAGTGAGGTCTATTCTACCACCGAACCACCACCGGTAAGCTTCAACATATGGATTAGAAGCTATCCAAAGACATCCCAAACTTAGCGAATCATCTGTCATTCATTCGCTCTTCGATCAAATTGAAACTAAGTTTTTCTTACAGAAGAAGTTGAGGAGAATTCTCATTTGTTGTAAAAAAAAACTTTTGATTTCCGACGCCGATATCTCTGCAATTAATTTTCGAATTACATTACATTTCGAATCTGTGAAAATAAAATCCAGTAACTTGTTATAATAAGAATAATAAAATTTTTGTCATCTATTTACATATTTGAAGCTGTCAAAAAGCTTTTATTTCAACTACCTTTGATTCGAATATTATATTGATTTAATTTAATATTTTCTTTATTATAAAAAGTTTATGTGAGATTAAAATCGGTGATCCATTAAGTCCCAAAACACTACATTTCTCATGATGATATTGCACGTATAATATATAAAACTTTTTCTGTATTTGCTTAACTGTAAATTAACACGCATCATTACACATTAAAGAGTAAAAATTTGCCAACGTATTTAAATGTAACAAAAAAAATAATTTTATCGCGTTTAACATAAGTTCCATCGAACAATATGGTGGTTTGTTGGAAAGCTTCTTCCATGTGTGCGTTTCTTCCCTTCACACTAAAATGCACAAGTTCTTAAGCAAACCTTGAAATTAATTAGTTTAAAAGCTTTAAAGAATCCACGTCTTATATATACTGTTCTATATTTTATTAGATATATATTGATAAATAAAATTTGAATAATCTATATGAAAACTTGCAAAGCCGATGCTATATATACAGGACATCTGATAATTAACGATAAAACTCTTGCATAGCAGCAGAATGGACTAAACTGAGTAGAAAAGTTCTCTATCATTTTGCAATTTTCACAATAGTTAACAAAATATTAATTACTAAAAATTGTTGAATATTAGTCTTCAATAATTTTTTACTCAAATATTATCAACTTTATAGAAAAACTGCAAGAAACAAAAATTGTTTATTTTCTTGTTATGAACTCTAAGAATTTTTTCAGAATTTTTTATCAACTTTAATACTGCATTTTCTTATTTTTACCAACACATGAGAAAATACGGTATTAATTCTGAAAAAATTCTCAAATCTTTATAATAATTTTCAACTACAAAAAATGACTCCTTTATGTATGAGAAAAATGCTAAAAATAAAATATGATAGTCTGTACGACTTTATGAAGCCATTCATCAAGCAATTACAATGATTAAAACGTCGGATAATTTCGTATACACGTGCGATTATTTCTGAATAGAGAAATAGCACATAATAGTGAGTGGAGTGTAGAAGTAATCACAATTTGAAAAATGGCATTCAATCGTAATTGAGCATCAACCACTATAATGAGAAAGTTACAACAAAGAAATTGTTCGCAGATTTCTCATGATATTCTTTGTTTGCCGGATGATCTACAATTTTATTCGCGTTTGCATAATTACATCCCTATCGTTATCGATGATAATGACAATTAATTGGTTTCATTCTCGCGAGTATAATTAATTTTTTAATACGCAAAGGAATAGTTTCAGTAAATTTGAAAAGTTTTAGTCTAACAAAAAAAAAAGGTTATGAGATAAAAATGTCTTGAAAGTTCATACATATATTTTTTGCAGTTGTACATTCTTATGCAAATTTATGATATTTACAGAACGATAAGCACGAATGTTATGCCACGAGAAGTAATATTGATAGATAATATTATAAGATATTAACTATATTATCATAATTATACATATATAGTATTATTTTTCTAAAAATATACGAGTAGACAATATTTATAGCACCATTAAGATCGAGATAACGCTATGATATAATATAGAACATTTTTTTCTATTAAAAAAATAGGACATATTGTAATATTACGTGACACGTATAATTCGGTTACTATTTCACAAGTCAATGGCTTGAATACAAGCAACTGGAATGCAAATATAGTGTTTCGCTGATTGATATCGTTGACGTTGCGTAACGCATTCGCGGAGTCTTTTGAGACATAGATGCTTCAAATCGACACGAAAAAAATTTGATTATTCGCAAATAGAGTCAGTGTAAAAAGAATTGTCAAAAATATGTTTATACAAACTTACTTATCCGGCTTGTTCGGTGTGTATAAATGATATGCAAGGTTTAATCGACCGGCAATATTGCATAAAAAAACGTATGAAAAGATTTTTGAAGGACGAAAGTCGGGATGAAAGAAAGAATGTTCAGGTAGTAAAGCAATTTTCCTAGAAAATGTGCTAATGATTCATGCAAGTCTCAGAATAAAAGAAGCAACTTAATGTAGCGTAAAACATAACAAATTGCTTGTAACCTTATCGTTGTTATTATTATTACTACGGAAAACACATATTATTAATAGATAGTACTTTTCTCGTAAAGTATTTTTTTTAACGATCTCTGTCGATCGCTTTTTATAAAACAAATTATATAGATAATAATTAATAAAAAAGAATATTTTAAAAAGAACAGTTTGAGATATTGAATATACATTAGCAGTTTTTTAAATAAATGTGTGTGTGTGTGTAAATATATTTAAGTAAAATATTTTTACTCAATTATAGAAACAAGAATTTTATGTATTGTTCTCTATTATTTTCTATTTTTGTGAAACGTATATTATTATTACATAAACTTGTTTACACTTATCGAGAAATTTATTCTTTTTTAAGAATATTGAGGATCGCACCATATAATAAAGAACACGAAGCTCGTGGCACGTTCGTTAAACAGGAAAAATAGCAAAGATTTAATTACCGTAATTACAACGAGCAAAAGTGTGTGACTCTTAATGCATATTTACCGTGAAAAGTATCCTTCGAGACGCGTACATTTCCGCCGTGGAAGTCGTGATCATGTCATTATTAAAGATGGACGCTTAATTGGTTAGCGAGAGAGTTTAAGAAAAAGCGTCATCTAAAAAAAAAAACTGTAAATGCGGCACACGTCTTTTCTAATAATATTTAATTTCCTGTCATTATATTATTATGAATGCGCATATTTGATAAAAATTATTATAGAACATTTTTTTCCTATTAAAATAAATAGGACTTTTATTTGAAAAGGTAGTATTATCAAATTATGAGAATAAGGAAGAAATCAAGAATATGAACAATTTGTTCTTTGTTAACTACTTAACTGAACAGAGAGAAGCATCCTATTCATTCGAAAGAGTCGTATTCATGCTGAAGTAAAACCGATCATTTATAAGATATCAAATGTACGTAAAAAGAGAATAAGTAGACCTTACAAAAAAATTAAGCAACGAAATGAAATTTTTGAAATTCGATGACGCGCATACTTTTCGTGCGGTATTTGTAAATTCGTGAGGACCCTGAACGCTGAATTTACAATGTTAAATTGACTCAGTCATTCTTTTACACATATATGTATACACAGCATACACGCACATAAATGTGCGATTCACCACATCACTGAATTAACGAATGTACATACAAAAACTTAAGTCTAAAACATATCATATGCAAAATTCGTAAACTAATTTAAATAAATATAATATGACATCATCATAAATTTATGTTTTAAGAAGGAAATTAATTTCTTCTAACGTTTTTATGTATAAATATCATTTAAATAAATATTTTTTGGCTGTATTTCAAAATAGTAAAAATTCTTTAAAACATCTCACGCTTCATGTTGTTATTGAGTAATCAACCATTTGTGAGACTTAAATTATGTGTTACGCGATGAACTTTCTGGAGATTTCAACGCGCGCGCATTGGGTGTGGAATATCAATGCCAGTATAACAACACTGGTATAGTTACACGTGTAATGTCAATTAATATAATATGCAATAATATAATACACAAGGAAATTATATTACCTTATTTTTTATGGGTTCAAACCTCTCCTCTATAAAACAGAAGGCCATTTCCGCCTATGTCGTCAGCAACAATGATTGTTCCATCACGCGTATCGCCGGCATGTGAAGTAAAGAGAAAGAGAAAGAATACATTTTTCATTGAATAATATTACGTACTAAGAGACAAATCATTAGCATAAAATTCGTTTTTCATTATGTACTTAAAACTTATGTTTCAAAATATGTCATATTATTTTATACCGTCATATATTAGTCTTTGTAAATAACACTTACAATGTAATAGTCCGTATATCTTGTATAAATTACATAAAAAATTTAAAAGTAGTATATATTCTGATTAAATACGCTTGTCCCTGAAAATTTTCGCGTTTTTGTTTTTATTGCATATTATTGGTGTTAATTTTTCGCTCGTGTATGTATAATGAACAAACATAATTACTCACAGTTATATAAAACAAAACAAATTCTCTGACACTTGTGAAAACAAATATGACATTCAAATCGGATATTCTTTCGTAATTCTTAATTATTCCTTCCAGTGAGACTTTGTTTATTTATTGACAACGCGTATAAAATTTTGTAATAAGCGACATATGTGAATAAGAATTTCTTGTTAATTCACAAATTTATAAAAAATTTATTTTAAAACAATAAAGTTAATATTTTTCGTTAAAAGATTAATAGATTCTAATAATGAATAAAAAAAAATTAATAAAAGAAAAAGTTTTGCAGAGAAATTGAAAATTAAAATGTATGATATTTAAATAGAAATTTATTGATAATATATCTTATAATAGAAATATCTTATAGATTAAAATGGAATAAAGTTTTTTTGTTTTTTTTTTGTATTATCTTCACGTTCATGGAATGTAAAACAAAAGAAACGTCCACAAGCATTCAACAGTTTAAGGAGGTTAGTACAGGTTAGTAATGGCTGGAAAGGTTGCTTTCATTTGTTAATTTCAAGCGTGCAATGTCCATCCTCCACTAGTACACATTAGAGAGAAAGTACAAAAAGCGCGATATCGATGTTTCAAATCATATATCGTGGTTCAGAAATAACTGTCACCTTGAAACATGTTTCGCAATTTTCCAAAGTGTCATGACTACTTTTCTACTTTCTCTTTTTCGTTACTAAATAAATATAAAATACATAAATTGTGTGCCGTATCACAAAACGCTGTAAATTCAATTTATTTAAATCACTATCCATGATTAAGGCTCGGTTGTTCCACCTTTTGGTAAATTTTACCTATTAGGTAAATAGCAAGATTACCCAATCACGTGCGCGGATTGCCAAATTTACCTAACAGGTAAAATTTACCATAAGTTGGAACAACCTGCCCTAAATTTCTTAACGAAATTCTTAACTTAGATTGCTTCACTTGCAATTAGTGGTTCTTCTTAAACAAATTCTCCCGACGATCAGACTATTTTGGAACGTTCTCCACAGATCAGGGTAAACGTCAATGACTAGCAAGTAATGGACAGACCAAGAAATTTGTTTCAAAGAACAAATAATATTTTTTTCGTCTCAAACGCCTGGCAACAGTACCTGTTTACTTTTGTTAGGAGGATCGCGCGGCAATAAAGCCAGCCTCGGATGGCCTACTATCTCTTGGAAGCCTCTCACCCGAGTCGTCCATCCACATCGAGGTCATTACGAATTGTATGTACAAGTACAGTCCGTGATGCAAGTCTCATCTTCTTATAGAGAAAATCAAAAAGCCCAAAAATCAAAGCGTGACATAATTTTATCTCAACGTGAAAATATTTGACATAGAATAATCTTGGACAAAAACGAGCATGGAGCTAAAAATATGTCTTTAATCCTGAAATAAACTTGCAGCGCAATATCCATCTCGAAGTTGCGAATACGCGATGTAGCATAATTACGTAACATGGCAGTCAAACATGATCTACGAGTCCGAGTAAAATAGCGGCAAGTGTTTATGATCTACAAAAGCGTCGGGCGTCGAAACGGGTCCGAGTCACACTATAATAATGTCAAGGTACAGTTAGCACGCGTCAAATGTATTTTATCGCACTTATTCCCGGGGCTCTTGAAGGAGTTAAATGACGCCGCGGTAGTTTATTTTCAGCTGTCGTTAATTTACTTGACTGCAATACACGGACGTCATTTGAGATGGCTAGATACACAGACACACACATTTCATACATATTTTAAATATTGCTGAAAAGTGTTTGATCTGACTTTTTTATACAAGTTTTTGTACGACTGATAAAGATAAATTAAAGCGATTTTCTTGATTATATAACATCGATATATTCTCAATGAAAAATATGTGAGTCAAGGAGAATGAATATATATATATGATCGATATAAAATAAGAGAGAGAGAGACACTCTTGAAGAACTCATTCACTCGCCAAGGAAAACCTGACTTTGCGTTTCCATGAGATTCAATAAAAATTCCGGTGAATCAACACAAGATGCATTAACATACACATGAGATTTTACATAATCGTCTTCCTTCTCCCATTTTATTGGTGTAACTAGCGCGGGAATCCATAGTAAAGCACAATAATTTACTCGCATTAACGTTCGTGTAAAACACAGAAACGTGCACATGTACATATGTATGTATGTGTGTATCTATATCACACCTGTCACAGAGGTGCCGGGTATACTACTCTTCTGAACGCACACAATGGGACTTCACGCTGGTTAACCAACCGAGTCGAGGTCTTTTGTCGTTTCACGCTCTCCTTTGACGTACATTCTCTTCGCCATTGTTGTTTTTAATAAAACTGTTTAATATTAAACTGGAGAAGAGACTCCTCCGAAACCCAATTCGTCGTTGATGCTCTAACGATAAGAAAACAAAAAAAGAATTTAACTCTTTTTCCTTCTCCGTTCAAATATTATAACAGGTGATATCTTTTTTACAGGCATACATGAGACCGATGAAAAGCACGGCTGTGCAGATCGCAAGGATTGCTGCTATTACTCTAATCACGATGTCTGTCGTGCTTGGTAGCTTTATCCTGGCGGCATCCTGGGTCCAGGCTAGAGCTTCCTGCACCCCGGAATCGATCGCAGCAATGCAGGCTGAGTTGAAACTTCAACAGCAACAGGCCTATTCGTATCAGCCTGCATCGTATCAGCCGCAAGGTGAATTTCTCAAGCATTTGCAACCAGAAGCTCTAGTACAGGTAAGACTGTAAAAAAATATGATAGAATAAGATGCAAAAACTATCATAATATATATCTACATCATTCGCGAGAAAACAAAACGAGCAATAAATGCCGGAATATACGTTTACGTATTATGTAATTTGTATCTTGCAATAAAATATACTATCTTATTATAATATACATTATAATATACATTGCCAGTACTGAAAGTCTATAATATACGTAACATGAACTATAGATTTTCAGTATTGGCAGGGTATATAGGAATACGGCCTTTTTTGAAATGTTCAATTCTTAGTAATAAAGATCAATACGTATCTTGTTAATGTTGTTAATTTAATTGATGATCGCAGCATCGCTATTGCGAGGAGTTCAAGGTAAGTCCACCAAAGTAGAATAATGAAAAAAAAAAAGAGTAATAGTAATAAAAAAGCAAGATTTGCTATAACGTTTTCAGTATCGTTATCCGCTGCCTTTGAAAAATGCAGCCGCATATAAACGCACGATTATCGGATAACGACTGTCCTTACTGTAGTCGTTATGGAGAAATCGCGTTGACGGTCCTGCTAATTTTTCGTAGCAGGGAAAGTGACTGTGTCTGTATCGACCGCGTTAGATTTCTCATTTAATTGTTAAGCGAATTAAATTCTATCGTTTGTGGCGTAAAAAACAGCGGAGCCGACGCCGCAGCTTTCAGCTTGTTATATTCACGCTGGTGGTTTTCACGGAGATTTCTAAATTTTCACGTCGTGGCAGCGTTCGACGAATCGCAAAAGGAATCAATCGACAGAGTTGTGCAGATCGACAAATTGCTTCGAACAGACCTGCAATTTAACTCTTTACGATTGAAAGTGAAAAAAGGGAAACGTTAGTGCGATGCTGCTAATATAATTAGCATTCGTCTTCGCGTTCAGTAAAAACGCAAATTTGCTTCGGCAAGCAGCTAAAGAATACTAATGCGGTACATGATGTGTACAAATAAATCATAATATAGACGGGAATCTGCCTTTCGAATATCTTTTTAGTCATTTCGTCATAGATTCTATATGTGTAATTTAAAGCTGATCATTACTTAAAATTGTATAGCAAGCTGTTATTTCGTGTAATATTTTTTATTTATAAAATGTCGGGCTATTCTAGCAGTTAAGGTAAAATTCATCGATCGGTTGCATATCTAAAATAATTATACTGAAATTTGAAGAATGGTTGTCATTATATAAACCGGACTATTATAGTAAGAAGCAAAACAAGTGGAATCGTTTTTCGCGAAAAAAGAATTATTCGAAAAGAATTGTGTCTGATCTATCATATAGTCTGTCACGGATTTTTGTGATATTTGCCTTAATATTACCACTATAACGATGATCATAATACCATTATTTGTCATTGATTTTTTTAACTGTTAATACATAAAATACAATTTGCAACTCTATATAATAGTAGGTATATAATTGGAACTCTAGTTACCAGTCAAGTATGGTAGCAAGAATTCGTCAAGAAATTTTATTTGTTTTAACGAAGAAATATAATGCCCGTCTGAAAAAATATTATTTTAATCCAGAAATTACTAGAAATTATTAGCCTGCAACATGATAAAAAAATAACGAAATACGTGCAAATATAACTGCGATGTAAAATCTTTTTGAGGAAATAATTACAAAAGTATCATAAAAATGACTTGTAAATGAAAATTATGTGAGATGTAAATTATCAAGCAAATTGCACAATTTTTGTATCAATATCACGTTTAGAATGAAACACATTTATTTTAATACTTTTTACTTATTTTTCAAATGGTCTGTTTTTTGTTCCTGCACTAGACTGTTCTAGAATTCTCTTTCTCGCTTTAAACAAATATCTTTCTCACTTTAAGTTCCAAAAGTGTACACTAGTTCAGCCACAGAAAACAGACCTAATATATCGGCAAGTACAAGAACTGTCGTGATGTACTTGCGGAATCTCTGAATACGATATTAAACATAGGAAGCTAATTTTCTAGCAAAACATTGGATTTTCTTGTTTCTTTCAGTCATTAGCATAAAATATAATTTCTTGGAAAATTACCAAGCAATAGCTTCTTGTCTGTAACATTATGCCTTCTGTTTCTCCGATTATTTCTCTTCGGTTTTTTTTTTTATATAAAAACTTTACGAAGCAACAATAATTACCAAACAAATAATTACCAAATTTTATACGTTTGTTAATGGACATGTCTAACACGTTTAACAAAATTGTGTCTTAACACGAGTGTCTTACCGTCACCCAGTGAAAATCACGAATGCTCGAATGCTAATGAATGAACTGGCATAAAATATCGCAAATTTAGAAAGCGTATAGTTATTTACAACCTTGTTCTTCGTTAAGAAAAAGAGAAAGAGAAAAACAGAAAGGCGCGCGAGCGTCTTTCGAGCGTGCGCTTCAATTGACAGCGAATTACAATTGTCGACAAATTGCTAGATGGAATAAAAATATTCCTATAATCGCGCACGACTTTTCTAAGAAAGTATCACGTCGCGAAATACTTGTTGAATGTTTGGGCAACGTTGTGCACAATTGGACGCTTATTATGGCTCAAATGGCAAAGTTTCAATGGGAAACGCCAATCGTCCGTTGTATTATCATTGTGTCTGCGACTTTATTATATTGCACGCGACGATGCCGCGTTAGTTCGCTCGTCTCGGAGAAATTGGGAACGAGCGCCTTACGTAAAGCGAATACTTATAATACTTGAACATCAAACCAGGAAATCGGAGACATTTTTTCTTTTGATTAAAAATCTAAAGTTTCGCAAGAGTTATACGGTAAACTTGTTTACTTTCTCAGCGTTTAAATATTTAATTTATTCTCATTTTATAATTTAGCAAAAGCAGAGAAAAACACTTAAAGCAGAGATAAATGACGCGATATTATCATAAGGTACTATCGGAATATTCGGAGATTTCAATGCCTCAGCCGCGCAAAGATGTGTTCTATTATTCTCTATACTCAATTCTATGCTACGACGCCTACGACAACGAAATTGCAAAGATCGGCACAACATATATGTATATTTTTCATATGTGCAAAAATTGAATGTTTGTTGAAATTTAACTCAAATCTTATAAACCGGCGTTAGTTTTTATCATTACACAGCAAAAGAGGGAAAAGTGAAATCTCTAGTAAAACTCTATAATTTATGTTTTATTTTATTCTACCGTTTCTACCGAGATAGCAGGAATATCAGGCGAGTTCCAAGGTTTAATTCTCCAAGGCCATATTCAGACAAAGCTCATTATAATTATACGTGACAGCAGCAGTATCGACAAATCGGGAACATATTGAAGCAAAGATATAGAATACATTCAATAACCATTACACCTCTTTAAAAAAAAAATTGTATATTTATGTATATATATATATATATATAATTCTTTATAAAAGTGTGTGTGCATTAATTAAATTTGTTTTGTTTATTTACCGAGAGAACAGCTTTACTGCATAAATCATATTAACTTAAAGACTATTAAGAAAGTTAATACATTTAAAAAATGATGTTTCGTGTCGGATTTCTAGATATTACTAAATAAATAAAAAAGCTGAAAGAATTTAAACGTAGATACTTGAGACTTGAGCAACTCTTGCTTCGAATCTTACAATTTTATCTTGATGTATAGCCACATTTTCTCCCTAAATCATAATCATCCTAGAGTACACTTTCGCTGACGAGCACGTACAATCAGCCCATAAATCCTAGTGAGATTATCTTTCCCTAATGTCCAGCTGACTGACGGCCGACAAGAAACCCGTGACGCGTAAAAAGCGCGATTTTTTTCCACGTATCATAAATCCCCCGCGCCTCTCGTGCGATCTCTCGTCGCAAGCGGAAAGAAGCAGCAACGTGCCGGTACGTAGACAACGGCGATTAATTCCGGCGTTAAAGTGAGCCCGCTGTAAAGAACGAACTTTCGAAGAGGCACGCTTCGATCGTCCGTGAGTGTATTAAACGCAGAAAACGAAATGCAAAGAAACGCTCGGCGCGAAGCGGTACCAGGAGCCGCGCGTTCAAGGAGAACCGCAAACGGGGGAATTACGTAATTCGAGTTGCGTTCCTTGTATGTGATTGCGGTTGTGCATGCAGATCGACGAGCGAGCTAACGTTATGTTTACAAATTTATAACGATCACCGCGACTAGTCATATAGTTAGTACTGTATTTACAATCTCGATCGGTGTAAGTTTCGAGGTTAATAATCCTCGAAAAAAATTTTATTTCTTAGCAAAAATACGACAATACTACAAATAAATAATCCCTGTTTTATTTGTATATAAAAAACAGTTATAAAAATTAATTATTACTTAAACAGTTAATTAGGCTTTACTCTCAGCTGATAATTTCCTCATTAAATATTTCCTAATCTTATTTCTGTCGTTATGCAAATTTTTATTTCGTAAGCATTTTACTGAACTGTTACTTCACGATTATTCCGTTTATTCGTCTTATTATGAATGTCTGATTAACAGCTTTGCTGTTACAAAAATACAACTTTTTTATTTCTTGATGAACGCAAAAATTGTATTCGCATTAATTTTATTCGCACTTCTTGTAAATGCACCCATCATTGTACACTTCGTCGCCCATCATTTGATTTCCGTTAGACGAGGCCTCGAGTATACTCGTCAAACAATCGTGAAGCATCGCGGAAGCGACGCGCTCAATCGCGCAACGAGTTTTCTCTTCTCCCAGTAATCAATTTCCCTCATGAGAAACTAGCTCTCTCAAATTAGATTGTTTCCGCGAGCCTTGTAGTATTTCTATTAATTAATCATTTTTTTCTCTCTCTAATGCCATCCTCATACATCTACGAAATTATAATTTTCAATATATATATAATAGAGAACTTTATTAATGAATTAAACCATTGAAAAATAATTTTATATTAACTATCATAATATATATTATATTAATCGCCATATTATATTATAGCGATGGATCGAGATACGTCTATAGTTATATCATGTTAATAATTATTATGTCAATTATATTATCGGTCTCGTTATACCTATTACCTATTATTTTTTGCAATTTCGTACGTTGGATAGTTTTGACACTTTTGTTGTTAGTAACACGATTACGAAATCGTTCACGACAAGTAATTGCATGGAACGAAAAATAGAATCCACTTTTTCCCCGAACAGTGAAATCTTGTAGATCGATTATTAGCGATCGCAGCGGCGCGAGTCAATGAACGTCGTCGAGTTTGATCGCGCGAATGTAGCGGTCGTTTCCGGTCCGCTTATGGCAACCGATAGAAAGTAAGATCGGTATAGATGTATGCTGCGAGAATGTAAAGTTAAACTAAAACCGCCTGGCTCATGTAACGGACGTGCAAAGGTGAAAATCGGTCATCGCGAGGTCAATGGGGTCCGGTGAGATCTATCATAAAAGCATCGTAGCTCATATTCCTAGAGAATCACGAAACCTTTTGATGTAAAGACAAAAATAATTCTCATGGAATTAAATGAAGTGCGAATAAAATTGCAAAATTAATAATTAACTGTTAAAACAAAATAAATTAATGTTTCAGGAAGTCAATTATTATTTTTATTAAAAAAATGTTTCCAAGAAGACTATTTGTCATTAAGCCCATAATCACCCATTGGAACCTGTAAAGAATCGTTCTCTCTCTTGTATTTTTAATCGTAGCTACAATCACCTGTAATGTAACTTTACAATGACAAAAAAAAATAGCTTCCCCGACGTTTTATTATTTAAATGAATGGTTTGCTTTGATATTTTAGAACATGAATAATTTCAAGGATCATCTTTGCGCACGATACTCCTAATTTGTAATCAGTTGCACGTCGAAATTAACACTCGCGTGTACTTCCTCGCAAATTATGGCTCGATTTCGTAAGCATTTTCAGTTAATTTACGACGAACGGAAGTCATCTAATAAATGACGTTGAATTGTTCATTTCCTTTATGACACGAAATATCAAACAACCTTTTGTTTAAAATGTACGTTATATTAATGTCTTTTATTTAACTAGATTATACACTATAACTTTTTAAATTTAATTTTTAAAAGGTGTAATTTTTTTATTTACATTATTGAATGCAGATTAATTGACAGTTTGTTTATCAGTAAATTATTAAAATATGATGTTTAGATAATTTAATTTCTATTATATGTATATAATATAATGTCTCTATAGATAAAATTAAAAATTAAATTTTTTCCAATTTTGTTAATTAAAATAAAAATGTAGGAATCAAAATTAAATGCAAAAATTACACAACTCGAGTTAATAACTTGTTTGATAATTACACAGAAACGAGATACTCCTAACGGATGTAGTAGTTTTTTTCGTTACATCTTTGGAGCAACCAGATACTTGGAAAATGTACCACGACGAAAGTGGGTTGTCCGTCGCGCGCTAACCGCAAGAGGTGAATGTTCTCTAAAAAGATTTTCTCTCGGCAACTGTATTGTATTATACTGTTTCGTTTGACAGTTTCAAGTCGACTTAAAGTACTACGTTCACACGTATTACCAACGTCATCGGTGAAAAATAGAATTCTGACTCATTCGTCTATACGTAACGCCACTGTAGCCGACTCTTCCTTTTTTATACGTGAGAACGATCGATCAGTGATGTTAATGAATGTATCCAGGCGAGAATCTTTTCTGTCGATTGAATCTACGTTCTGCGTTAGATGGAATGATACATATGATTATTAACTCGCGAAGAGAAAAATAGCAATGGATTGAATATATTTAGCTCGCACGCAAGATAACTGTATAATATTGTGGCTGCGTTTAGAAACGTCGCTCGGATGCCTCTAATGCCTCGGATTCATCATCTATCCTTGTTTAACATTCAATGTTTAACATTCCATTTAACATTTAATTTCAGCCTGTGTTAAATGTACGAATTGAATATTTCTAAATGCTTTTCTTCATAAGATACAATATCATATTGTACATATATTTATCATATAATTGTACATTTGATTATACAATAATACATATAGTCTAATTACATAATTATATGATGAATTAAGAAAATTGATTATTTTATGATTATTTTAATTATAAAAATTTATGAATTTTTTATTAATAAGAATTTCGATGAATAGAGAAAAATAATATTTTAAAATTAATTTTTACTAGATTTTATTTGGTAAATAATACATATAAAATTTAATGAATATTGTAAATGTATAAAATATAAAATATATAAAAAATCAATCGTTCAATTATGATTGAAACGACTCATACTTCATATTGATCGATTATGAGTACAGTATTCAACTTCGTATTATTGCGATCAAAAGGAGTTGAAATTGCAACAAATCGTATTGCATCGTTCTATAACCATATTATCGTGTTCAGCACCGTGTACATGTCTTAAAAACGATAGATAGCCATAATTGATTGTAATGCTTCGCTAATTGATAGGTTGAAGAGGTTTACTACATTTTCTAAAGAAAGCCATTCGACATACGGCGAAGTCATCACTGCGGTAAATTGCAATGACGATTTCTTCCATGTCGCACGCTTCGTGACTCTCGAGTAGGTGGAAACATAACTCTCGTTTCCCTTTTTTTCTGTAGAACTTCATGTCGCGATAGTTGCACATCGAGAATTTCGCGACATACGTACAATAATTGCTTTACAATAATACAGTAAGACAGAAAAGTGATATGCATCGTGTAACATACAGTTTATCATGTTATATCTTGCGTGTACGTATATTTAAAGAAATTATGTATAGAAATTTAGTTAGATAGATACATGAAATTATGATTTAATTGCCATCCAATTAGTATTGCAAATATTCGCTTAAAGCGAGAAATGCAGAGAGCAATACAGATATGTATCGTATTCATTTTTATGTGAAATCTTTTGAATAACCTCTAGACAGCGATGCAAATCTCAGCTTTTTCTTTATTATATTTGAAGTGTATTGAATTTAGTTACTGAAATAGAAAGTGTTAATGATAGACTAAGAGAGTAAATTAATGACAATAAATAATTAATTTCATATTTGAGAAATTAATTAATTACAAATAAAAAATTAACTAATCTCTTTATTTATTTTCTAGACATTTTTTAGACATTTCTATATAAGATACCTACATAAAAGAATTTTTCGCTTTCTACTTGTGTGTTTGAAGAGTATTTTATTTGATTCGGAAAGTTACTACTTCAAAACGACGAAATATTTTAACGAAGCCATGACAAACAGTGTATCGGTCTTCCTTGTATTTTCCATGATTATATGCGAACGCTATTTATTTCGCAAAATATGCACACATGGCATTATTTCTGACGCAAGTTATATTCGTTCCTATATAACAAGTTTCATCTCGGTTCCCGTTTTAGTTTGATCGTGCAGGTTGTCTGTCGCTCGTCCGAACTATCGCGAAATCCTTTCTACATCCTGGGCAATTTCCCCAAGTGGAAAGTGCTTAGCCATGTTCACGTTTCTTTGCACCACGGGACTCGACTTATCCGAATATTGTAAGTTAACTGTTTAAAACACTGATATGAATTTTCACGACGTGATTGATGTAGAATGTACACACAATATATTCCAAAATTTCAATTATTTTATCCAACGTCCAAAACAATGTATATGTCTTTGAAAGAATACTTTTGATCCTAATATTTTTATATAATTATCTGACCGCTAGATATTCAAATGTATCTCATAATAAGCTTTGATGTTATATAGGTGTTATATAAAACCGATGCTTAATTGCTTACAGTTCTCGCTTTTTTTAAACAAGATGTTATAGTAAAAAGGTTGTTAGAGAATCAAACAAATCTGCAGTCACAATAATAGCATTCATTGCATTAGACAGATATTTCAGAAATTAATAGTCATTATTATTACGCGTGGAATGCTGTGAACTTACCATTATGATCCACAATTGAGCAGCTATTGCAACGTACGTTTCTTGCACAAAATTGTAATCATCCATTGCCAATCGGCTTACACATTAAGAAGCTGCAGGAAAGGTATTTAACTGTTGATTCGTTGGGGGAAGAATTTCAACACGTTTACGCCGAGTTTGCAATCCATAATTTAATGCTTGTAAAGACTTACCGGATACAGCGAACAGAACGAATAGTGCTTGAATCGGAAAGTCTCTTACACAAACAAATTGCAATTGCGTGAAATCAAGAAACGCGGCCAAACAGAAGAATGCATGCTTATGAAGTAGAGCTTCGCTTTTTTCTTCGCTTTCTACGTTTCCGTATTAAATTACGCCAAAATAAATCAATATCTTACCACTTATGAAATAAATTTAACCGTCATTACATGATATGGTATTAACTTATAATTGCTATAATTGACAATGTTTAAGTTATAAAATTTGTTCTAAATTTAATTCATGTCTGCATTGCGATATTTGATAAAAATTAAAAAGTTGCAAAACTTAAAGATGACTTCTATTAAATTTTTACGAAGAAAAAGTTAATACTGCAACTCTTTAAAAGAAGCAGAAAGAGACAGTTCTTTTATCGCATTACTTAATATTTATAGTTTGATTAAAACAAATTTTTTTTTAATATAATATTAATTTATCACGTATTATAAGATCATATAGAGCGAAACTAATTTTGCTATTTCACTTCTTTGGATATTTTCCTGTTCGCATATGATTTCCATCGTTGGCGAAGTTACAGTGCGATAATATAAATGCGAGTTCACTTTCACTAGTGACCCCACGATGTCGCGAGCAGGAAGACAAGTTGCATCAACGAATGATGATTGCCACGGCGGTATTTGTCCAGCTTTCAAAGCCTTAAAGGAATACTTATCTTTTTCCCCACTGGAATTTTTTAAATCTCTCTCTTTCTCTGTCTCTCTCTCTTTTGTAGATAAAAAATGAAAACTTTATAAACTATATAACCTATTTCTGTGACATCAACAACTATCTAATTTTTAATATGAATAAGGCAATTACTGGTATTAAAATTCTAAAAATAAATTATCAATACAGATGCAAACTTTCTACGATATTTACGACTTTAATATAAATAAATCCACGATAATCTTCTTCCTATTTTCTAATAAGATTTAATTATTGATATTATATAATATCTATAGACATATATATAAATATCAATGTGTGTAAATGTAAAATATTTAAATAATTTCTCAATTTAATTAAACTTACCATAATATGTTTGTTCTTTTTGATATGTTTTAAAGATGTGCAAGTAATAGCATTAAAATACACACGAAAAAGTTATTTCTTTGTTAAAAATATTACTTATGTAAGTCTTAAAATAAAAAAAAGTTATTTTATTTGTAGGAGCCTGTCGAATCAAAGGATTCTCTACAAAGTCTCGCTGCGCCAGCAAAGAAAGAAGTTGAGCCGGATACTAAGGACATGAAAGCGCAAGGAGAAGGAGAGAACAACTCGAAATCTGACAGCGAGAACGGTGATCGTGATGATGATGACGATGATTATGATGATGATGAATTCCCTCCTGTGCACATTAAGCTTCCTCTTCAGTTGGATCTTGATGACATTGCAGGCGTAAATATATTATTTTCTTATAGTTCTACAAATTTTATTTTCTTCTATAAGTATTTTAATGATAATTGCTATATAAAATTATCGTATACATATAGTCTTATATCGAGCCTTTTAATAATTCTTAATTTTGTAAGAATATTGACCTGTAAATCATATCTTAAATTTTAATTATTTCTAGACGCTAATTCAGCAAGCTCGTAGCAGAGTTTCTTGCGTAGTTGAAAGACGACGAGCCGATGAGGTGATGGACGGAACCAACGACAACGGTTTAGATAACAGTACCGATCCGCAGCGTTTCCAAAGACTGAGCGGTGAACGAGTTGCCATTCTTTGCGAATCAGGCAATCCAAACCAAGAGTAAGTAATCAAAAGAGACACGTATAAGTTGCAAAAAATAATTGATAATTTAGTGAGCGTAACCAACATATTAAAATTACAGAATATTTAAATTATTTAGCTAATATAATATAATGTAAAAAAATATTACTTATTGTAATGCGAATGAGATATACGATAACAAAAGATTTTCAATTACTATAAATATTAAAGAAATGAGTAAACAATGCCACAACTCCATAGATGTAAAATTAAATATTCTTAAATTGTAAATTATCGTATAGATAAAACAATAGAATATAACAAGTAATGATTGCATGGTTTTTATTGTAGGCAGCAAGATCAAGAAATGCTTACCCCGATCATCGTGCCCCTAGGCACTGTGCAAATTCCTCTCCAGTCCCAGGAACCTAATCCGGGCTATCATCAATACCAAATACACACCCAGTATCAAGTTCCCGATATGCAGCAATTGCCGCTTAGCGACCCACGAGGATTGAATCACATCCCGCCGGGTGTACTTCCTCCTGAGCTTCGTAACCTTCCTCAGTTGACTATGGAAATGAGACCACCTCGAATGGGCCCGCAAACGCCCATGATGGGACCTCAAAACAACCCGATGGGACCACAAGTAAGTTTTGTTTATCACGCGAACGTAAATAAATTATGTATGTATTGTACCATCGTGAAAAAAATTTATTTATTAATAATTTATTTAGCACATCAGTGCTAATATTATTTAATATTTATATGTCTAGATCGAGATGCGTCAGATCCCTATCGAACTGCGTCATTTCCCAATGGATCCGGTGAGAGGAATGCGACCGATGGCTCAAGAGCCTCGCCAGGAACCGCAACAGATTTCGATGGTGTATCAACAGCAGGCAGAACAAGTCCCCAATACTTATAACCAGGAGCAAGGTACACCCATGATGCCACCGCCTCCTCCTCAAGCCGAACAAGATCCAAGAATACAACAAGAACAAGATCCAAGAATACAACATATGATACCACCTATGATGATCGCACAGACCGGAGGTCTGAGACCACCTCCCCCACCTCAGGTTACGCCTGAAAAGCCACGCTCCGCCTTCCAGGGTATACCTATAGAAATTAGAAGAATAATTCAGCAAGTACCGTTAGAAATTAAGAATATCATTCAGCATATTACTGGCGAAGCTAGGGCGATCCCGGTTCAAGTACCAGAGGGAGCACGTCGTGAGGTAACTTGTTTATTTGTCTTGTAGATAAATTGTAAAGCATATTTGGAAGAAATTATATTTTTTACAAACAAATGCAGTACATAACATATTTTTTTACTTAAAATGTGGATTATAGTTTTATGACAAAAATAATGCCATGATCTTTATCCGAAAAACTCTATGGCGTATAACATCATTAACGTGTCACGTTCGTAAATATGTGTTATAATGCAAACAGGAACTCAAACCGTTTCCGGAAGGTGCACGGCCAATACCATTAGGACCATTCCCACTTCCGGTGGAAGTGAGAAATTTGATTGAGCATGGAAACATTGAAGGTCGTCAACGCCCGGATAGCAGTGAAGAGCAACAGGAAGCGAAACCTTTCCCAAGTCCGGAGGATGATAGTGATGAAGTAGAAAGAAGCTTCCCTATTCCTATGGAAATCCGCAACATAATTCATCAGGTAAAATCATAAAAAGAGCATATATATTCGTACGTATATATATATATATATGTATACATCAACATTGATAATTAATATAAGATTATATTTGATAGTTATTAATTTAAAATTAATATAAAATCTATTAAAAAATTTATTATAAGCTTTTATTATATTTTTTTAAAATAATAAATTATAGTTTATTATACGTCAGGATTAAAAATAACATTATTTATTTATATGTATAACAATATGAATGTTCAAAAAGTCATATAATATAAAAAACATGTCTCAAAATCATATAATACAAAAGATATATCTAGAAATACATTTTTATTAATGATCGGTATTAAATAAAATTCAGAATTAAATTACTATTATTATAGATTAAATATGTAGACAAAAATTAGAATCGATGATTGAACATTTCTGAAAAAGACGGTAACTGGTAGCGTGGCCGAGCGGTCTAAGGCGCTGGTTTAAGGCACCAGTCTCTTCGGAGGCGTGGGTTCGAATCCCACCGCTGCCAATCTTTTGCTCAGAGATTTATTTTCTGAAGATAAAGCTATATATAGGCTTGAGACTCTCCGAAAGAGATTTGAATAATCATTTTGACAAATTTTATCTTTTGTTTTTTTTTTGGAACATTAGATATAATTTTATGTGACCTATTTTAATGAAATAATTAATTAATTAATGGATTTCTGAAATTTTAGGTTGTAGAAGGTCGTGCTTTCCCGGTTCCGAGATTTGCGTTGAGACCGGTCAAGTCTTTGGAGGTACCAGTAGAAGCACATGCTGAAGTGACTGATGGCCAGTCCACTGAGCAACAACAACCCGAACATCAAGAACAAGAGCATCAGACGGTACATATGATAAGTATTCAACCGCAACAAGAGCAGCAACAAGAGCAACAACAGCAACAACAACAGCAGCAACAGCCGCAACAGCAACAGCAATCTATGCAGGAGGAAGAATCCCGCCCACATTGTAAATAAAAGTTTATTTGCTCTAAATTCGAATTTCTACATTCTTAGAATTCCTTTTTTTATTAGATTATATTTTCACTCTTAATTTACTTTTAATACTAAGATTGTTTGTTATAAATAAAATAATTAAGATATGAGTTGAAAAAAGATTGAACTTAAATATATAATAGTTTAATATTAGAGAATTCAAGTATATTATTAATTAATATTTATCTGTCTATTTACAGACGTGCAACCACGTTCCGTACGCTCCGTACCAGATGAAGTCTTCCTGCATCGTCGCGAAAAGCGCGTGCGCCGTTGCGCCTGTGATTGCGCGTGCTAAAGAATTTACTATCCATCCATTAGACGGAACGAATTCTCACAAGATTCCGTTTAAAATAAAATTACAAAATCTAAAAAAGCGTGCCGTCCGCACAAACTTTGATCAAACGTTTTTAACGATCTCGGTAAATAAAGTAAAACGCAAGGAAAATAGTCGAATATTCTATCATCAGTGTTGCAACCGTCGCTGCAAGTACATTGAATTGTTGATTGCATTAAATTTTCCTAATTCAAAGTATTTTTATTATTACCATTATAACAAACCACAATATCTGAGTAACTTTCCTTCAGATTATCCCAGATTTTGCTTGGGAGGAAACGCTTGATAAAAAACGAAAAGTTTTGAATTATATTACAAACTGCATTTACGATAAAGTATTGTACGAAGTGGATAGTATTTTTATTCCGCGCGGTAGATAAGTTAATCAAAGCATACAGTTGATGATTAAAAATAAGTATGCTTATCCCAATTTAACGATATGTAATTGATTTAAAAATATTTTTCTTTCCCTATTGGCCAACAGTACGAGATTAAAATCATTTATAAACGTAACGGTTATATACATTGAGGTATCAATAATCTAAGAATTGTTGAAGTGATATTTTCTAAATTGATTTAATTGATCGTTATATCCTTTTCATAGAGAGAAAGAATGCGAAGATAGTTTAGAAATCTGTGATTTTCCTAGACAGATCCCTGTGAAAACATGCTTCTGACAATGCTATACACAGACACGCATGGTCAAAATAATTAATAATTAAAATTTCTGTACAATATTGCCTTTTACATTCCGTTATTAACTTTGTATTTTTGTTTATTTCCTTATTATACCCCCGCCTCGTCCTTCAAAGTGATAGAGAAAAGATGAGTCTTTTATACAGCGTAAAAGATAATTTAAACCTCTCAAAAATATTTTTTGAAACAACACTTTAGTTTAACTGATTATTTACAAATATATTCCTATACATTGTTTACGCCTATCGAAAGGTAATTTAAGTTTTATGTATTTTATTGATTTATGTTCTTTATGTATTACGTGTTTTTTTTTCTTTCTCATAACAAGTAATAAAGTGATACAATTGATTAGACTTGTGAATTGATAATATAACGTCTTGCAATAAATCTGAATATGTACGTGATAATATAATAAATTAATAAACACACATACATATTTAAAAAATATAAGAGAAAGGAAAAAGAAATTTATTTCGAGTAAATTAAAAAGTCAATTAATTTCTATTAGTTTTTCTGTTTCCTTTAATCTCCGTCATTACTTATAATTAATTATGACAATAATAATTAAAAATATATAATGTATACAAGGGATAGCAAATAACAAAATAGTGTCTGCTTTTATATATACATACATATATAATAACAAACATGCACAATAAAACAGAAACGTAACCATAAAAAAAATTTAATTATGATTAATTGTATTACGAGTATATATATCGTATAATGAGATTTAAAATAATCAATAAAAACAAATTGTTATAGGAAAGAAAACGGACTTTAAAAAATTTTTACATAATATTCTCAAATTATTATCCTTTCTTTTTACTATTTTTTTACTTTTTTGTTGAATGTTGAGTATGTTTTCTCCGCCTTGCGGTTGTGGGTTATTTCAATTTTTGCTAATATAGTGTAATATGTTATATAACATAAATATAACACCTCGCCTATCAAAAAAGAACATTTGCAACATTCTCAATTTTTTTGACATCAATGAAGCGTTCCATCAGTTTCATGAAACTTTGTGTTTTGCAAGCATTACGCAGAATGCGGAAATTGTGATATTTCTTGTCTTTGCTCGGGAACGTAAATGTGCATGTATACGTACAATTCAATGTAATCGTATATCATCATTATTCTTTTTCTACGCAATCCCTATAAACACATAATATTATTTAATATTAAGTATTATTTTAAGCATATTCTTAGAATATTAAATGTAACATTTAAATAATATTTTACTAAAATTATACATTATTAAATAATATTCTTGAAATAAATGGTTATATGTCCACTCTTGATATAATATTATAATTATATGATTGTTAAATATGCAAATTGCACTTATATAAAATTTATATTAATAAATATTTTAATAATATTCCAGTAATATTAAAGGCATAATACCAAGGATATTAAAGTGGATATATAATATCTATAGGATATTCTCATAATATTAAAAAATATTATAAAATATTCTTGAAATATTATAATATTATTTTAATTTTTTCGATAATATTTATATAACATTCTAAGAATATTTTGCGTTTACAGGGATTATGCAAGTTAATATAAAAAAATATACAAGTTTGAAAGTCATAATGTTATAAAATATTTTTCAAATTGCTCAAGTTAATATTAATCGATCATTATTTATTTATAGAAAGTGTCAAATGATTCTTTGCATTGTTCATATTTTGTACAAAAATGAAATGTATCTATCAACATTTAGTTGTATAATTTATTTTTAAAATGACATTAGAATGTAATATTATTTTTTATGAACTAAAACTTTTCATTAAGAATATTAAGATATATATACACATAGTTTTAATATTTTATTCGAATTATACAGGTATTTGTAATTTTGGGTGGACCCTGGTGAGGCACCCAAATTTTCAACACTTTACTAAAGAACCACCTTAAGTATTTAATCACGTTAAAAACGGACGAAATTGCGCTTGTCTATTACTTTCTCGCATAAGCAGCATTCTTCTACTAATCAATTTTTTCTGCCCATAACTCCCTGTTTTGTATGGGATTTATCACTATAGATTTCACCACATATTTAGTCAATGTATAACTTTTCCCATAAAATGTTACTTTTTATAAAATTAATGATTGCAAAGTTTTTCCGAGAAATTCTTCAAGTGTAGGTATACCGACATTTAAAAGAATCTATTGTTATCCTAAATAAGAAGTTTTGTGCAAAATAGTCGGCTAGTAATATTTCTGTAATAACAAAATTCGACACCAGTTAAAATTATATGTTGTATATCGTGTTACGACTTAAGGAATCACATTTCCTCGTATCTCGCAAGTGGAAAGTGGTTCTTATAAATAGCTATATCGGATTATGTGATTACCACATGTATTCGCGAGATCATGCTATCTTCCTTTGCACATAGAACATGGAAGCGAATCTCATGTTCTCAAACTTTTCTGATCATATATACTCGATATCTTCAATTATATTTTTTTTAATGCAATTTTGCTGTACATTAAAGTGCACGATTGAAACACGTTATTTGCGCATAATACGACAAAATGTTTAATTAAAAATTCTTACGCCAGATGATTATCATGTGCGACAAAGAAATAGCATGACTGACGTAGTTGGTAAAATACACGACGCGAACTTACTAGCAATCAGTACGAGATTTTTTTTTTTTTTTTTGAAAAAATTATATAAGCATTACTCCTATTAAACTAGATAACATACATATGAGACACTGCACTTGACATATATAATAGGTACGTCATGAGTGAACAATTTTTCGCTCGGATATGTTATTAAACGATTATCTTGGAAAGCAGGTCACGCATAGCGGTATAATTGGCTCATCACGAGTGGTAAATCGTCTGTTCGGCTATTAATTTTTGTGATTAGGTCGCTGGCTTCAGTTCAACTCGCCGGTGTCACGCACGAGATGTTTCTTCTCAGCCGGATAATTATCGAGTCAGCGAACTGATTCAGGTTGCCAATTAAAGGTGGTACATACTCGCCGCTGGAGAAACTTATACATATGTATGCAGGCGGTTGCTTGAATCCATTTTTGACGAACGCCAACGAACATGCATATTTACATACATTTCCGATGGAAATTGAGTTTTACGATCGTCTATATTACTTTCACGGTTCTTCGGACATGATTGCGAGATCTCTTGTCACGTAAAGATCATTCATCAGTGATTAAATTAAAATTGTGATTTTGATGACTTTGACTTATAAAGATTCATAACTTTTTTGCTATCATTTATTGAATTAATAATAACTTCAATATTTTTTGTTTTTTATTTATTATTTTATTTGGGAAAACGGTTAATTACAAAAAAATCTAATAGTTTTAGTTAAAAATACTTTTAATAATTATTTTTATATATTATCTTATTAACGTGTTGTTGCATATCTAAATTTCTGCAAATAAAGAATAAATTTTGGAAAATTCAATAAAAGAAATATAATTATCTATATTAATTGGAACAAATAATAGCAAAAATAATTATATAAATTTTAAATTAATGTTAATCTAAAAATGCCAAAAAGCTAATGGCTATTTTTTGCTAAGTTATATATTAATTCTGTTTTAAAATTAGCAATATTGATATAGTCTATATGCAGTTTTAATAATCATAAACTCATTGTCAGCATGCTAACCTGAAATATGTAGGTAAATGAAAAGCATTAGAGCTTGCTGAGAAAAAAACTTAGTTCCGTTCTGTTAATCCCGTTCTTTCAAAGTATACCGAATAAATGTTTCGACCTCTTAACGTATTCTATTATCATATGTTAATACGTCTGTTGTAAAAATTATAAATAGATTTAGAATACTATTTACAATAATAATAGGTGTTATTGATGACATATATTAGTACATGCAAATAAAAAACAATAATTTTTGTAACAATATCATATTTAATATCTAAGACGTGTTTAATTTCTAAGACAAGTTTATTTTCATATGACTACATCATATAATCAGCTGGTTAGATTAAATGAAGGCAGAAGCAATCAAGCGGCTTAAAAATTTTCCGGTCTTATACCAGTTAAGATAAAATGGCTCTCTTTGCCGGCGGCTGTTAAAAATACGGAGTGATTCTTGAAAGTAATTACGCACAATTTCTTCGACCATAGCAACCACCGCTTTCTATATTCCGCGAGTATGCGGTTTATGGGTTTATGCAAAAAAGAACTAGAAAAGACGAATTTATGCAGATGCGTATGGGTATGAAGGTAACATTGACTGGTTATAAACGATAGTTATGAAACGTATAAGCAATAAGAAAAAAATTAAGTATCGAAAGTCTTCTGAGATTGTCGTTTAGGTCTCTGGTCTTTCAACTTTGTAAGTATCAAGATAGATGCTTCATATATATAACATCGCATCGTTTATCTGTGATTTACATAATAAAATCTGGATAAAATACAGATAATAACAATGATATCATATTACATGCACGTATTCATAAAATGCACGATCGTCCCTTTCACTCTATGATGATTAGAAAGCATTAATTACATACTGACTAATTATAGGCAGTTATACACAATACGCTGATGCTTATGATTATCATTATATCTGTGGCCTAATTCCTTTTTTTTATAAAATACTTTTATATTTATGTTAACTATAATTAGTTGTTTAATCGATGTAAAGAATAGATTTTATAAAGAAAAGAATTATACAGTATCTGCATATCTATATATATGTATAAATATCTCATACTTATGCTGGTTTCATATTTCGAAATATCCTATTCTTTTTTATCTTGATCGTAAATGAATTCAAGAAGACTTTCATAATTCTTAGTACTGATACTACAGCATTATATGTATATATATATGTGTATATAAATATATGTAATCAGTAATTAGAGATAAAAGAGTCTTTCTGAATTCATTTACTATCAAAATAAAAAAGAATCAAGTGTTTAAAATAAAAAGTAACGTAGTACATATGATGTAATGTTAGATTACCAGTTTGTTATTTATTATATGTTTCTGCATTTGATCTAACATAAGATGAGCAATACAAAGATATCAATATGTTCAACAGACATACATATAATTGCTTTCTGGATGTTACATGCTAGTGTCCATCAGCGGCTACGTAGGCCAACGAACCAGGATCTTTCTGCTGCAAGTCAAGGTACCTTTGTCCTACTTAAAATATACCTTAACAAATTCGATGGCAGCCTCTTTTTTTTAGCCGACATAAGATCTACTGGCCAACATTCATTGAATTTTTACACCGTACTACTAAACTTACATATATATCTTAATATGCTTTCTGCGTTATCTTTTTCCATCTTAAAGTTTTATTTTATCAAAAATGCTTAATGATGACAATAAGGCGATGTCACTAAAATTGATACAAGTAATACAGCTATAAATATTAATAATACATTAGAATTTATCTTTAATTTTATATTTAGGTATTTCTGAAGCATTTTCTTCTTTATAAATTATGGCATAAATATTTGTTCAATATAGATAATGAAAAAACCTATAAAATTTTTAATTATTTATACACACTTAACATTTTTATATTTACTACTTTAATCAACTTTAACAATATAATAAAATTACTTGTATAATACTTCACACACACACATATACATATACGATCCAATTTAAAGTATTGCCCGTAAACCAATTCGTGAAATTTAGTATTTGATACGAATCGGGGACGAAATTTAGTGAGCTGTAAAATTGAGGTTCCTCGATATATTCTGTCATTATGATACCATCAACATATACATCGATCGACAATCTTAGAGTACCGTTGGCGAAACCGGAAATAACGAACACTGAGTATTCAGTGTCAATGCCACAAAATTGCCCGGGACCTTCGCTACGGAACGAGAAGCACTCGGTATGTGAGAACCAACGCTTCTTTGGCAAAACCTCAGTCGCCATGAAATCGTAACTGGCAGTTCATTCGAGCAGGAAACCGGACGCGAGTGTATCTTTTTATATCTAACGATTTGGGCTTTTAAGCCAAGATGACTACGAAAGAAAGCCGGAGACTCATTAAGCTCGCGCCAATTAGTTGTGCACGGTTATCATCGTAAATGTGCGATCGTAGTGAGAAATGCAACAAAGACGCGAGTCCTATCTGCTGGAGGATCTAACCCGGACCCCTCGAGATCCAATTAAACAAATCGACTCGTCAGATCGTACCGCCGAGCACCACGAAGAAGAACTTGCCTGCTTAAGGAAGGCGGGATCGCTGCGCTTTACGAGCGTGATCAAGGTTTATCCGCGAGTTAATTAAACCCAAGGAATATGTGTTACGTAATTACGTACGCTGACTAGCTACTTCCGGTTTGCGCTGGAAACGCCGCCGCCTGTTTTGTCACACATAATTGTTACGATCGATGTGGCGTGAAACGAAATTATCCAGTTCCAATGAAATTATAGTACAGCGTCGAGGCCCAAGCTCGTTGAAAATTATAGCCGACTTCAATTGGTTCAGTCTCAAAATAACAGAGATCATTATATGTCTAACGCATGTATATACCACAAGATGATCCCACTTAAACCAGTACGTGATCAATTATTTAAATTCAAGATATCTTTTTAGTTTTCTATTTATACAAACTGATAATAATATATTTATTCATTTATATATTATATATACATAAGACATCTTTTTTTATTAATATCATAATGTATGTATATGGACAAAAAAATCATCTTCCGGTCCTCAATTTCTAATTACGAGGATGTTCGATTACTCAATTTGCTTATACAACGCTTCAGCCGCGATATACCGTTAGTAGTTCAAAGTGGAAAAAAAATAGAAAAATTTTCTAACAGCGTACCGACCTTCAAACGGGTCTCAAGAGAGTCCGATGGACTTGGAAGTTGAAAGGTTTCATGTGAAAGTCAAGGCCAGCCAGTTGCACATTTCATCTTGTATGGACGGATTATTATTATTACTACTATAACAGTTTTATACATGAATTTATATGCATATTTGGTGAAAGCGAATCGTCGATCACTTTTGCGAAAATTGTTCTGTCTGTTTGCCTTTCTCGAGTGAATATTAACACAATTACAAACGGTCGAGCAATCGCATGAAGAACGTGCTCTCGATTAATACATATTAAGACAAATGACATATAATCGTTTATAATGATTACATAAATTATGCTTGATTGATAATTTGCAATTTCACTTTATCATGATTTCGTTTTCTTGAAAGTGCAGACTTCGTGCAGAAAAATAATTACATATTAAGAAAAATATGAAAGCAACCAAAAGTAATATTTTTAAAGATATCATGTATAATGCCTTTCAAACATAAATAACTTTTTTGCTCAAAAGTTATATGCATTAAAATATTTATATCGCGATAATATAAGCTTTCGCTTGTTCGATAAATTGTGCAAAAATGTCTTTCAGAATTAATTTAGCAAATTCATACATATTTTGGTACGTTCAAATAAAAATAGTATTAAAAATTCTGTATTCTCAATATATATGTGTTGCAATTTTATGACATTGATTTATATTTCTAGGTAAAATAAAAAAAATGCTCTTTTATAAAATCTGTATGAATGTATATTTCATATAATAGTTTATTTATAATATAATTTAATGGAATTAAATTTTTCGAATATTCGTAAATTAAAGACCAATAATTTTTATGTTATTTTTCAAGACTATTTAATAAAAGAAATATATATGTAAATTATTTGAATTAAAAGAAGAGAATTTTAAACATCATCGAAAACGCCGCCTTGTATCTCCTTCAAATTATTCTCGAAGACGTACAAACTGGTGCCAAAGGCCGTATTGAGACCATGAAGAGCGCCGTTTTCGAGCTTCTGGAAAGGATTCTTGGATATATCTAAAATGTAAAGACTTCCTAGATTTTTGCAAGCTCCTTTGTGAATCTCGGATATTTTATTTTCCGAAAGCCAGAGACGTCTCAACAAGTTCAAGCCTTCGTAGCTATCACCCTCTATAGTGGTTAAAGTGTTGTTGTTCAAATACAGATCTCTCAGAGTTGGCAGGTTAAAGGCACCACGCGTTATGTTAGAAATTCTATTTCCGATCAAGGATAAGGTAGATGTCGGAGTTCGAACGAAATTGCCTTCCTCGAGAATATCGATCTCATTATAATCGAGATACAGGGAGTCCACGGATTGCGCTAGATCGGTAAACGTGATCTTGGAGATCTTGTTATTGGCGAGATTCAACTGCGTCAGATCAGTCAACTCGGCAAAAGTACCCTTCTGAAGATCACGTATAGAATTGTGGCGAAGATCAAGTGTCTCCAGCATTATCAAGCCTTTGAAAGCGTTCGGTTCAATCGTCTTTATATCATTCCTCGCCAATGTTAACGTTAACAAGAACGTCAAACCTTGAAAGACGTCGTTCTGCAACGTTTCGATTTTGTTGTCATCGAGACATAAGTAGTTCAAACGGAAGAACTTGGAGAACACGCCATCGGGAATAGAGATTATGTGATTTCCGTTAGCAAGAAACGTGGTTAGGGCATTCGGCAGACTGAAGACAAAATTCAGACTCTTCAGTTGATTACCAGAGAGATACAATTCAAATAGATGCGTCTTGGCAAACGCACCTTCCTCGATCTCCTCGATCAAATTGTTCTTCAAGTTGAGTATATTCAGGTGATCGTTCTCGATCACTTGACTCCAGATCCTGCGTATTTTATTCCCTTGTAAGTTTACATATATCAGACTTGACGGCAGATTATTCAACGTCTCCTTCGTGATCTCGGTGATTTCATTGTTCGACAGATCCAAGAAGATGATCGGCAGAGATTGTAATCGATACCAATCTTCCTGGAAACCTTTGATACCCAGCTCAGCGAGATTCACTTTCCTCACGGTATCAATTGGCACCTCGACACATCCGTCAACAAGTTCTTCGTCCTTCAGAAGAATTTCCAATGATGTCACGATACCATCAGACTTGCAAATTTTCAGTCGAGTATTTCCGGTAACAGGTTCAACGAACTTTCGATCCTGTGATTCCGTAGCTACCTTATTTTTGTCGATTTTCTGCTCCTTTACGGGATTTTCCTGATTTTGCATTGCTGCCAGTCGCTTTATCTCCTCGGTGTCTTTAAGGAAGGAATTAGCGAATACGCCTGTGCTGATGCTCCAGAGAATATTTCCATTAGTGAGAATTTTAACGGATTTGGTGAGGCCAAACAGGTGGCCCCTTCCAAAATGTCTGATAGGATTGCGAGATATATCCAACAACTGCAGATTCTCCAAACCGACAAAAAGATTTCGGACATTTGATATTTGATTATCCGACAACGATAAGCTCTTCAATTTTGTCAGATTAGAGAAGACGAAATCCGGCAGAGAAGTCAAAGAATTGTTGGTAAGTATGAGAGACTCCACATCAAGCACATTATCAAAGGCATTTTTCTCCAGCGCATGAAGATCCGGAAGACTTGATAAATTCAATTCCGTATGATTAAAATTTCCAATAAATTGAACGTCTTTCAGGATATTGTTTTCGATGTTCACGATCAAATTCTTTGAAGTTTCATTGATTTTTCCAACTTCTACAGGTATACTTGCCGCTAGAGGTAGCAAACATATGATGAGGGACAGCATCGTCGTTTCCTAAAAAAACAACTAACGATTTTCTTTTTTTACAAACCGAAAATCCTCACATTTCTATATGTATACATCAGATATTAGATCGTATCTATACTGTCATAACTCAATAATAATTAATTGAATGTATTACACAGCTATTAAAATAATGTATATGTATGTCGTTAATATTAATAACTTAATAGAATATATTGCGTACAAATAAATGATGAATAATTTAAGTCTCATCTATATAATTTCGTTATTTACAAATTTTTTTTATTTCTTTCAAAACCTATGAAAGCTATACGGTAATTAAAAAGTATATAATCGTTAAATATATTAGCTTTAATCTTATCTTTACCTGTTAATCACGATAATATGTGAGAAACTTCAAGACGTTGATTACGACTCTACACTGATAGCCAAGAAAATTGTACAGTAGATACATCAAATCCCACGCTTCGAGACTATTTTGCGACACTCCTTATGATAGACAGTTCTCACGTATATAATCGTAATTACAATGATCATGATAAATGACGCCTTAGATTATTCTCCGAATATTATATCGGATATTATAGAAACCGGTTGCTTGACTCAAACTCGGGATGCACAAATTATATAATTTGTGATATTTTCCGATGATTTTTTGAAAACATTTTAATGATATTAATAAACAATTCTTTCGACAATACTGATAATTTCGCGAAAATGTAACAAATTTAAGATTCAAAGTATAAAGAATTAAAGCGAGAACAACTATCTTTTTCAAGGTGAATTTTAACACAAAATCATATTTAAAGTCCACATTTATACAGAAGCATGTGAAATTATATTTAAAATCTAGTTTAAGTACAAAATTACATTCTAAAATGATCTCTATATAAAATGCATATTCCTTCTTGCTCTTTAAACAGTCGTCGTTGTTCTTTTTGTGGTTAATGCATCATGGAAACTTCAGTTAACGTGAATCACGTCGTTACAGAACATTCACGTAAGAACATGTTCCACTTACCGATCAATCGGCTAAACCACAGAAAGCCACGGAAGTTGCTGAAGAATCCTTCTGCTTTCGAACGCAGACAGACAAAGACTGCCTGTGTTTCTATTCCTGGCGGACACGCGTGCTGGCAAGATTCCTTAAGACGAGGTAATCACGAAAACAGGTCTTGCAAGCCATAGTCGAATCTCGTGCGTGTACAGATTCTTAGATGCCGTATATAAAAGAGATCGCCTACGTTCTCGTGTCGTAGGCGATCTTGTGTCGAAAAAGGAAGATAAATCCTTGCCTGAGTTGCTCATGATGATTTGTTTTTTAAGTTCGTCAACACTCGAGTTCTATGAGCGTAATTCATCCTGTTAAAAATCGAAGAAGATAGTGGCGCAAGCCATGTAACTCTCTTTGAATTACAAAATCACTTCGTCACGCATTAATCGACATTCTCAAAAAAAAATTAGAATTCGGTTTTACAAACGGCCCGATCGCTGCTGTTAGCACGCGTTACGTCGAGCATATTCTCTTTTTTTTTTTAACCATCTGTCGCCTTTTTAACGAGTCGCCAACATCTTGAAATATTTTTTGTTTAAAAATCATGAACCAACGCTCTAAATTTTTGGGAGTGAAATTTCACTCCAAGAAAAGTGATTTAATTAATACTCAATTCAACTTTATTTCCATATTAAATTGTTTATCCGAATACTCTGACTCAAAAGAAGAATTAACGTTTTTTAGGTATCATAATTGAGTTAACTCGAATGACGTAACGCACTACTCTTCACTCTAAATTTTTGGGGGTGAAATTTCATTCCCAAAGAGTGATATAGTTACGCCAGTCCGACAAGGAGTGAACTTTACTTCACTCCATTAGGAGTGAATTTCTTAATCTAACTTAAAAAGTCAACTTTAATGATTAATATCTCGCTTCGCGAGACAGAGCAATACATTTTTCTGCCATATTCATTCGTTTGGTGCAAAAATACATCGAATGAGCCTAATAATTTTTAGATTAGATGTAGAGAGGCTAAACTTAATTAACATTTATCAGAGTGAAATTTTAATCTCTCCCTTCGGAGAGTGAAATTATTTACTCTCCACATAAATTGAAAATTCTTCACTTTCTGAGAGTGAAAATTTCATGGGAATGAAATTTCACTCCCAAAAATTTAGATTGAAAAGTACTGCGTTACGTCATTTGAGTTAACTCAATTACGATACCTAAAAAACGTTAATTATTTTTTGAGTCGGAGTATTCGGATAAACAATTTAATATGGAAATAAAGTCGAATTGAGCATTAATTAAATTTGCCACGCTATAATTTGGCTGTCTTTTATTTAATGTTTTATATATGACTCTTTTTACTTTAATTTTACATAAAAAAAGGAGTTGCTGATTATATTTAATGTGTCATGAATATATTATGTGTGTAAAATTGCAGCAAATAATCTATGTAACAATAATAATGACATCAAGTTTGGCAAATATTTCAGTAGCATTAAAATATGATAATGTACCGGTATACGATCTTTATCGAAGATTCGATGAAGCATGACTGATCGCCAGACCGTGACTGACAAAGGAGTCAACAAATTGTTTTATATCTAATTTATTTAAAAACTATAAAAAATATAATAGTTCGATGATTAACGGTATATTAGCAAATTTTGAATCCAATTAAAATAATTTTAGTCATGATTCAAATTCTATAAATTCGATTTTGCGTTTTCTTTATATTTTCTTCTTTTTAACCACGATATATTAATGGCTTAATGAGTATATAGGATTTAAAATCATAAGACCGTAAAGGATTATAAAATATTGAAATGTGCTGTTGCGTGCGCATTCAAGACGCGTGACTAATATTTCCACTGCAAATATATATATATATGTATTAGATAATACACAATATTTATTTAACTCTATATGCACGCATTTTCCTATCCATGTATACACGCGTATACGACATTCCTCTTAAGATGAATGAAGTTCCCGTGCAGAAATTGCCACATATCACGTGAGAGATTTAGTTTCCAGGGGAAGTACTCTTGAAAATACATATGAAGAGCAGACTTTCAAAATGCATTTTGTCCAAAATATGATTTTTTGAGTTAGAGATGACGTAGTGTTCAATAATGAAAGACATTGCACATATTATAAGCTACTTTGGAATGTTCAAAAAGCATTTTTTCAGCTTCAATTTATATACTGAAAAAATCGAAACATTTGATGTGTGTTATGTCCTTTAACTTAGAAACAAACAAAATGCATTTGTTTAACATTATTAAAAAATTGTTTAGCAATTTTGTTTAACATTTTACATCTTATTGATTGGCAAATTGATATTTTGTGTAAGGCACAGTGGTTTCCTTATGGCTTTCTTTCTCGTTTTTTGAAAATTATAAATTTTAGACAAAACGCATTTTGAAAGTCTGCTCCATATATATCATACACGACTCGATGACGCTTGATAAAGGAGGCTTCTGTGTCAATCAATGGACCAAATACCATTTAACTGGCTACCACCCGATCCGGCATTTCACGCGGACACACATCAAGAACTCGACTTTATGACCGGTTTGATCTGTCACATGTCGCGATTTCCCACAAAAAACCTTGCGAGATAAGTTTTACCTGCTTCGCCGAACGCAGAGCTCCGCGCCGCTAATTTCTAATGTTCGTAATCAGAGACGAGAGGGTCCTTTGCCTCTCGCGGAGCAACTAGACGCCAGGAGGTCGTCGTACTTCCGGAAACCAGCTTACACCTTCCGCTGTGAGAACCACTGGATTCGTCGGATCATGGTTATTACGTGGGTATAAGAGCGCGGCCATTCGTACCGGCGTTCGTACTTCTCTCACGGTTCCATTCACAAAAAAACCAGTCAGCCGATACGGCTCACGTGCGTTTAGTTAATTAAGTTTGTTACACACGTGTACGCATCGACAGTGTCGAAGGGTGAGGCGATATCTCGCACGTTAATCCGCGAGTGAACCGCACACTCTCTGAGTGATCACGCATTGCACTTCTTTGCTGTATGCCATTATTTCGAACTGCCTTCTCCACAGTAAAAGTACTCGTTTCCGCAAGATTCGAATACAGCTTTGAACTCGTCTTTGCAGAATAAAAGCGCGCTACTATCATCTCAGTTCCAAAAAAAAGTAATAATTAGCGTTTGCTATACAAATAATAAATTTGGCAACAAAAGTTTTAAAATACATATATTTAAAATAATTATAGTGTAAAGTATGGTAAAATATTTATGGTAAAATATGATAAAATAAACAAATTGTGGTAAAATATGATAAAGTAAATAAATTATGGTAAAATATAATAAAATGAACAATGTTTTATTTTATTACACTGTTTTGCACATTCTTTTAATTTATGATTTCAGCTTATCTTAAGTGTTTTTCGATAATATTTGCCATACGTTCTCTATTCACGTAACATCTGCCAAGATTTGTTACGTCATTTGTGAATATTATTCTGCTTATATATTCTATCAAGCCTTATTATAGTGACAGAGGTTATATATTATAACGGATATAAGAGCTTATCTATTATAACGGATATAATTTTTCAACGCCAGTTTTTCAGGCACTGATTATCTAGCGCATAATCACATCGAGATATTATTTTTAATTTATTCCTATAAGAAAAAACATGGCTTTTAATTTTTGGAATTAATATTTCACGGATCACGAAACATGAAGGTGTCAGCGTATCCTCGCGTAAATTGCATCAGGTGCTAATTAATTATATGTAAATTTATGTTAAATCTTCGAGCTGAATAAATTAAGTAAAATGTATAAAAATTCCCCATAATTTTCTTTATTAATATTAACAGAATAATACGGATGATAAAGAGGATAGAAAAAAATCTTCCCGTCGTGGAATAATAATTACTTTGATATAATTGTGTCAAATAATTAGCAACCTTATTAATCTCGACCATGTCTCGATAGGATACATAGGTGTTAGGCAGGACCCGGTAAAATAATTAATACGACTTATTTAAAAAATATAAAATAAGTTCCAATAACTTATTTAAAAAATATTAAATAAGAAATAGGTCAGAAAAAGTTATTTAAAATAACAAATACTAAACAATTTTCGATTTTTTCTTTATTTTATATATAAGTATATTTTAAATAAATTTATTTGAAATAAGACCGAGACCAGCAGACCTATATTCTGTAACTCTTAACGCAAATTTCGTTATCATTATAACGCTTTTTTATCATAATAAAAGAGCTGCGCAGTAGCGTTATAATGATAACGAAATTTGCATTGAGAGTTACAGAATAGACCTGCTGGTATTAGGATTAATAATATAATTAAATTAGTAACTCAAATCTTCTCGATCTTATATTACTACAATATTTTCATGTAATGAAATCGTTCTTGATTGCTTCTGTAATAATTTTGCAACAATATATAAGTCACGCAATATGTTGAGTAATAAAATTTTCACTCGAAAGATAGTATAATCTCCATAAAAATAAACTCATAATTTGAAAAAATACAATGAGTCAAACATACAAAGATATGACGAGTTAATACTTCTCTTTCACCATTCTTTATCTCAAAATCTGAGAATCATAAGGTTGCGTACAACACTTCCCAGCAAACAATTATCGGTCGAATAATTATGCCAAGTCATAATTGAATTGTACGCAATGACGTACAATTGAACCAAAGTAATAATATCATACATGCGAATGCCGGCCTTGCATTGTTGCCTAGGTGTGTAGCGATGTAAAAGAACAGCGTACTATTGTTTTCGAAGATTTCTTTGATTGCAATCTCATTTGATATTGATGCGGCTATGCTAATCGCTTGAATACGAAATTCAATATGAGTTTCTAAGTGTTCTAACTGCCATTGTGATATATTGAAATCGGGAATTAAAGTGAGAGCTCAAATTATTAAGAGTATAATGAAAGTATGAGTATTGCCGATTGATTCTTCTTTTTTTTTATATAAATTTTTAGATATAAACCTTCATATGTCTCTGTTGCTATAAAATCAATTTTCGAGACTTTCTATAAAAATTTTATTTAAAAAAAAATATAATAACTAATTAACGGTTATTGATTTTAAATAAAAATAAGATGCTTAATATTGTTTCCTTTCTTAATTTTTACATGAAGTTAGTATCGTGTAAAAAAATTTAATATCTTCTAATAATATCAATATACAACAAATTATCATAAATTATTAATTAAATAAAACCATTCAGTATTTATATAATAGTATGTACATACCATAATGAACAAAAAAGACCTTAATGAACATAGGTCAAAGGTTTAAAGATATACCGTTTCAAAGATATGAATGCTTTTGTATGTTAGTATTATAATTGACTTATTATCTCTTCTATATGTTGCATATGACGTGAAAAGAGAGAAATTGACATAAGTAGAATTGATAGTCTCTGTTATATTAATTGTTGCAACTTTGTACAGTTTTAATATAATCATTTAATTCTCTTCTGCCTTTCAAATATTCGCTATTTTGTAATATTGAATATTTACCGTGGTACGAAACGCGTTTATTGTTAAAATATTGAAAATAGGAAAATAAACTACGTTCGCGTGCAGAAACCTGCATTTTCTTATTACAAGCTCTTGGCTCGAGTATAAATATTGCCAAACAAATTACATCTTTCACATTCTACATACTCGTATGTCTGTAACGATGACGCCTTCAAAAGTACGATTCTATTTATTGTGTATCATAAAACAATTATTTAACTTCTATTTTTAAGAATTATTAACATTACTTTCGAAGATTTCTTTATGTTTTTGGCATATTTTTTATTTTGATAAGACTTTTTTTAATTGAAAACAATCTTTCGGCTCGAGTTTAATTTACCGAAAGAAAATCTGTATTTATTATTTTTCTGCAGTGTCTGCAGTGTCTGCAGAAAAAGATTCTTGTTTTTTTCTTCTTTTTTATTAAGGTTATTTACTAATCGATAATTAGGGTAATTCGATGTACACATTAGCATTTTATGAAGCTCTCGATCACTAAATTATTAGCTTTAATAAAATGCAATGCGGTTTGTGTTACTTTCATGAGAATTTCTATCCGATATGGCTAATAAATGTGGCACTAAATCACTCGGAAGACTGCGTGTCTTATTAAATGTAGCTAATGCGCGTGATATATGTGTACCGATAGGAAACTCATTTTATTGACTCCTTTAAAATTGTTATGATAAATTTGACCGCGACCATCTGGAAGCCTGCGCAGTTGCATTTAAATTTCTTCCGCTTTGAAATATCATTACTTTAAAATTATTCCTGCATTACGTTATGTTTTCGTAAATGGCACATAGTTAATAATAAAGTCATTAATAAACATTAGCTGTTAGTAGCTAATGTTTATTAATAACTTTTGGCATGCAGAAAAAACGTTCAATAATTATTATTAGTTAATTTTTTTTGTGGTTCTCAAAATATTCAGATTGCTAAGGGTAAATATCCATGATTAATATTTAGGATCTAAGTAACATGAATTTATATAAAGCAGTCTATTTAAAATTTAAATTAAAATTGATTTTTAGAATAAATTCTTATTTCCGTCGCGTTTTATGCAATTAATGACTATGTAATTTTATCTTCTCCTTAAAACATTATTCAAATTCTTTTTATAAAGTGCAAATTTAAATCAGCGAAAAGATAAAGAAAATAATATGTGAAAAGTACGTATAAGGTTGTCTGGTTTCAAAGGATTTTAACTGTAATTAAAAATTTTAAATTTTTAAACTAAGATTGTATTCTAGAATAATTTCTTATATCTTTATCACATATATTTTGTGCAATATATCATTTATGTAAAAACATGTATTTACATATGCTCGAACTCGATCTTTCGGTACATTACGTGCTCGCGTTTCGAAGAGAGAACACTTGCAACAAAAGTCGAATCGCCTAATTTTATTCTGAAAACGAGCGCTTCTTCCCTTCACTCGATGCATACGTCGGCGTCGCGGTCGTGACGTGTGGTGGAAGCGGCCCCGGAACAGGAGGCCCGGGTAGGATGGCACGGCGAATGTGGAGTAGAATCGCGGCATTACGTGCCACCAAGTAACGGAGCGCGGACGCGGAATAGAGCGTATCGTATGTCGTGTCGTGTCGTCTCCGCATTTCGCGTCCACGCGGCACCGGGGCTCCGAAACGACGAAGAAAAGCGGCAGTCCGCACCGTCTGCGGTGTCTGCAGGGTCTGCACTCTACGGCAGTCGCGTGTTGACCGGCAGACAGGTCGGTGGAGATCGAGCGAGCGGATGTCTCTCATCCTTCTGCATCTTCTTACGAACGCGGTTACACGTTCGTCGAAAGACCGATGACTGAAAACATCCACGGAGACGGTCGCCGCACACACGTTTCGTTATCCGAGACCTGTATGAATCTCCGATTCGAATTGAACGAAATTACATCAATCACGATGTCGTAAATAAGTTATTCACACAATCAGTGGCGCTCGCTGAACAAGACCGATCGGAGGATGTTGACCTGGTAGCGGGTGTTGATCGACAGGAAAATCGTTCGCTTGCGGGAATCCAACGGCTGACGTTTCCACCTGACGGCGAGCATTCGACATAGACTAACGTTTTTTCGACTTGTTGCCGGTCGTTGTCGTCATTGTCATTCAGCAGTGATTCAGTGAATGGACTTTATGAGTGACCATTGTCAAAGCTCGGCAGCATCCGCGCGCCGAAAGACACAAGTGTCCGATGACTACAAATCGTTCTCCAATGGATCGCACGTGACCACCGCAATCTCCTAGGATATCGTTTGATTACCGCCAAGAAGAATTTGTATAGAAAAGACCGGATTTCGAAAGGAGTGGCAGGATGCCGAAGGAGAACATGTGGCGGCAAAGGAGAGTGCCCGTTCCCAAGAGGTAAGGAGGCTATCTCGGGATGTCGAACGCGATTAAAGGCGCCTAATTATACGCGCGTACGATTAACATCTTCTACGATGTTATCAATATTTATCTGCGCATACAGCATGAGAGTGCACGAAGGGATACCGTATCTTGCCGGCGTATATCCTCTATAACGAGCCCAGGTATTTAACCGTTAAGTACACTGTGGTGACTCAATTTAACCAGCGACCATCTACCTTCTCGATCCCTGAACAAGCCTTTTTCGTGTGTGATTTTATTTTTTTTTATTTTTTTTTATAAAACTCAATTTTTTTAATGTACAGGTATGGTACATATAAAAATATTCAAAATAAATAACAGAACGTAAAGAATATATTATATTATCTCCTTCTCTATTTTCTGTGTTTCAAAATTAAATATTTGACGAGAGAGAGAGAGAGAGATAGAAGAGAAAAAAGAAAGTCGATAGAAATCTTAGTGTTTATTTTTAAAATCGTTTTACACAATCTTTCTCTCAAAAGATAGAACATTAACATCGTTAAAGAATAAAATAGAGAAGAAAATATAAAATTGAATATATAAATTTTAGACAGTAGCTAGATTGTGTAATACTAATTTTTTTCAAAAAATAATATGTAAATTTCGAATATGCAATGATCGTATAATTTATACATCGCTGAATTGCATAATATAAAATTAAAAAAATACAAGCGTAATGGACATAAGTTAGAAAGTGAACGATTAATTTTATACAAATCGCATAGGTATAATGAAAACGTTGCATTTTTGTATTCTTTAAATATGAAATATGATTACATTATTAGTATTAGATTATTCATCTAATTAAAATGCGCTACCTTTAATTACATTGGTGCAACGCGATGTATTTCTCTATCGTAATTTTAACGTAAGTTTATAATTAATAGTCTTTAGATATTATGCGGAGCATAAATTTTCAAACATTCTCTTAAAATTATGAATCTAATACATATAAAATAATTTGGAATACATTTTTCTTAGAAAAGTATGAAACATTTTATTTTTATAAAAAATATATTTTGTACAAAAAAATCGGTCTTTCTGGCTGTACCACCAGTAATAGATTAGTCTAAATAATTTACACTACGTGTCACAGAAAATCTAAGAAAGTAGATGACTGCAAAAAATATTTTATTTCAGTATTCAGATATTCTTTTATCAGTCCTATGTACGTAAACTTAAGTTTGCGACACAAAATACGATGGACGGGACGTAATGACATGAGTGACTTTACGTAAGATTTTCTATACCTATTTCATCTCATGAATATGTCATTACTTTTGAAATAAACATAAAGTTAGCGACAAGAAAGGCATATCGCCAAACATCGTATTCAGACACCGCGTCGGGATCAGGGTCGAGCTAACAAGTTAAAGGTCTCGTGACCAAGAAGACTCTTGCGATGAGCTATGTGACAAATCGATTCATCATGGCAAAATAATGCGAACCGCGCGAGAAAATCGTGAATGGTCGATTCTCGGGTGCTCCATGTCGTTTGCAAATGTATGGTTTATCAGCCTGCGATTTCTTCCTGCGATTGACCTCCTCAAGCCTCAAGCGTGCGTGAAGTCATAAGTCATAAACGAACGTTGGTGGTCTACATTGTAGAATGCGGTAAATAGGACTCCTTCCTAACAGATAGATCTAAGATGGCACTTTGCATTCTCTACTCCCAATATATTGTATCAAGTTTTGTAATTATTCAATATTATATGTATAAACATTTCGTAATTACACAATTAAGAATTGTGTAAATTAAATGTCTGTCAGATTTAAATTAAGTATATTAGATACCGTAAATTAGAAATGAACACATAGAAAATAAACACATAGTTTAAGATTAATTGAGAAACAAATTCTCATTATTTATTTATAAAATATTATAGATAATTTATGATATACGTTTATTAAGATTAGATAATTGTTTATCTACCTACAGAGTGTTTTCAAATTCGCGAAGTATAAGACGTCATACTTTAAGAAATATAGATAAAAGAATATATAAAAGAAACTATAAAAGAAGCTATAAAAGAAATAATTTTTTCCTTTTGCAAAATTGTGTCTGACAAGTAGTTTTTGCAGAAGAGCAGATTGAAGTTGTACGAGTAAACGCAAAAATTATTTATCGAACGTAATTTTATTACAGGAAAAAGTTGTTCGTTTTAATACAAAAACAACTTTTTCCTTTAGCAAAATTGCGTCCGATAAGTAGTTCTTGTAGGAGAGCAGGTTGAAGTCAACAAATAAGCGCAAAAATTATTTATTGGACGCAATTTCGTTAAAGGAAAAAGTTGTTTCATTTAATATAAAGTATCACGTCTTGTACTTCGCGGGCGCAAATTTGAAAACATCCCGTATAATAAATGTTGATTTTTTAGCAAAATATCTGCATTCTCAAGCGTTAATCTCAAAAAAGGAATTTACCAGAGAAATATATTCAACTTTAATAAACGTTAGATAATTCCTTATCTTCTTATTTCAAATAAATTTGTATTTAGAGCATCATTGATGAAACATGACCTTTTTTTTAATGATGAAAGAGGTTGTTTATGAATAAAAAATTTTGCAACTTACACTAGGAATCATGCAACGCGATAAACATCGTCGTTCCGCATCTTTCATTTATCTCGTATTAATACAGTTGATAATTACGAATTCTGCTACGTGAGTGATGAACCATCGTGACGTTTGCAAGAATGCAGATCCATTTGTCTCGTTTCTGCGGCTCGTCCCGCGTGATGAATTTTGCTGCCCGATCGAGAAAACCGCGCGTATTCGCGATAATGAATCTCCACCATCTATAAATAAAAGTTATGAGGTCCGTTGCCGTAAATGAGGCGAGCAACTGCAGGCATTGAAGAGCGGGATGCGAGATTGCGAGGAGGTGTCACTGCCATAAAATAGAGTAAGGGTTCCTGGATAGTCTCGCGTATCAGAACTATCATTATCGGCCACTTCTCTCGCCACGTGAAATCCCGTCTACTCGCACTTCCGACTTCTCCGTGACGATATCAAGTATTCGCCACGAATACACTTGAGCGGATATAACGCAATTAAGTGTGACTACGATAATGCCCGTTAAGTGGCCATATAGAAGATTGCCCACCATTCGAGAATATTTCCATTATAGAGAAACAACCTCCCTCATATCAACAGATATATTATAGATAGCCAGCTGTACGTCGAGCATAAAATCTGATTTAATAAAGTATGCATAATGTCAGAGGGCATGTCTGTTTAAGTGTATAAAAAGTCGCAAATTAACATGGGTCAGACGTGCGTACGCTTATAATCTCTTACCTACGGTTAACTTTGAACATATGTATATGCAGATGCGTTTTTCACCGCACCGAGAAGGGAATCTGTATTTTTGAAAGATATCATAATTGATCAGGACATCCGGCACATATCTACCAACAAAAGTACCGAAGAACCCGTTCAACTGGATTGAAATAATAACGTGCTCCGTAAATAAAAAAATATAATTGAAGATGTTAATGAAATACGATTCCGTGCGTATAGTTGAACTGTTTCTGCAACGTTAAATACAGTGTAATAATCAAAAGAGAAATAGCGACGAAATTTTATATTTATGTAAAATAATCTATTACAGAGAGTGAATGAACGTACCGAGAATTTATGAAGTAGATACATTTCACGGAGCTTTATTGGAATACGGCTTTGGCTGTAGCGACGGCAATAATTTATCATATACGCGCGCTCGTTAAAGTCAATTGTGGTCGTTGTATTGCAACGAGCAGCATTGTCGGAAGGTGCATCGACCGCGATCAAAAGTTGCATTGCAATTTCAGCACGAATCTCTGCGCTGCCTCGCGGCTTTGTTGCGTCTGCCAACGTTACCACGATCCATTACGAAAGATTAAAACAAAACGCATGATCATCCCTCTTCCATAATCGTAAATATTTTTCTATGGTATATCAGAATGTAAGATCGAGTCTCTGAGAAAAACACACATTTAAGAAATTTAATGAAATTAACAGTACAATCAAAAGAAACTTGCACGCGTCTGAATGCGCTGAGTGCTTCACTCAGGCACGTTTTATTTCCTCTTTCCTGTTTCTCATGGATGCTAAAATAAATCATTTGAAAAGACAACAATCATTTCCCGCAATTATATATTTATATATAATAACCTAATGCAAAACAGTGTAATAAAATTCTAATGTAAACGGTACTTCTGACAATAAGAAAAAAATTTTTTTTTTTTTTTTTATTACTAGAACACATTTTCCTATCACGTAGCACGCGCGCGCACGCATACACAGTTCATCACTTACTTATCACCTCGTTTATTCTTTTTCTCGACAACATATTTACGTAAGATATTTAAAAGGTATCTTATGCAACATATATGTCACCTAGGATATGATCTGCAATTTTAAAATTAGGCCACAATAGTATCAACCGATCTGACCCGTAAACCTCTTTAACCAACGGCACGTAGGTACTCGCACGTTGGAGTAGAAATTCCTAACGCTTGAACATTCTTGCCATCAGTTCTCGCTGGCACATTTCACGAATCGAATACCTACACGCGATGTTCTCACCGTGCAGGACAATTGGATTTCCGATACGCGTTCGCTATTATGTACACAAGGTATATGTACACGGTGCTCCTTTATGTACCCCGTTACGGTATATATAAACGCGTTCCTAAGAGCTTACGGTTCCCTTCTCTCCGTGTGTCGTTGACACTGCGTCCGCCAGAACGATACCGTTCGTTTCTCGCTTTTCCCTCGAGTAGATCTGCTTACGTTTCGCCGATAAGCCCGGAAGAGCCTCGATGGAATACTGGAGAACGTCCTTGTATATCCTCGAGGAAACTAGCGGCATCGGCGCGACGGATTATGGCGAAAGATAGTGATTTGCAGTATACATACAAATTGCTGGAATCAAATTGTAGATAATTTGAGAAATTATAGATATTCTCGTAACTCACACGTAAAAAAATTTTATACCTGTACATGAATACAGTATCTCATTTTGTTTTTTAAGAAAAGTTCTTTATAAAGCGTTAGAAAAACTTAATTCAAATTAGTTGAAATTCTGGAACGTTTTAATTTAAAATTTTATATGCATGATTTTAAAAGTACAAGTAATAAAAAGCATAATATATATTATATATATTCTTGTTTTTTGTGTACTGTTATAACATTAGCATACTTTAATGTCAACGCTCGATTTAAAAAAATAACGATTGATTCTATACGTATGTAATGTTTAAGGTTTTTATGAAATCAATAAAAACTTATACGTTTTAAGTTCTTTCATCTTTTTTCTGTAAAAATATCTCGTTTTCTTTTTTGTAAAATTATTTCGATCTTATCAAATCGCAAGAACACTAATTGCCATTATATTTTAATGCAGTGGACGAAAATCTCTTCAGCATTTGTTTCGGAAGAATTTCAGGGCTTTTCCCACGAAATACTTAGCATCTCACACGGTTAATGTCTAAGATTTCCTAATGAGGCGTTTAGTAGACCGTAAAGCCATAAATTCGTCTTGTGCTTAATGAAAATATCGTTTAAATCTCGAAAACTGGTATCCAAAGTAGGTATATAGTATATATTGAAAGTATATCATATAAGCAAAAAAGAATCAAATAAATTTTGCAAATTTATAAATCTGGTTTAACCACAACTATGTGGCTGACATACATATATTATGTTTATATTATTTAAGATGAGTGTGGATATTTATAGATTTCAATTAAGCATTTAAGTCAAATATCGATAAGCACTTGCAAATCTTATTCGACTTTTAATTATAATGAAGTACTTATACGATATAAAAAAGTCACGCAAGAACAGAAAACAAAGCAAGACATAATGATTCAATTACGTATAATAACTCTATCTAAGAAATTAAAGAAGATTGACGAATGTTATGTGAATAATACGAAATCATCAAGACGCGTAATTAAATATAAATTTTTGTAATTGTTTTTGTCTTAGAAAAAGACAATTTTTATACATAATAATAATCTTTCTCTAGGAATTAGGTTATAGTTATTTTAGTATTAACTTTCTTAAATTCAGAAATTTTTTACGAATATTTGTATTTTCTGAATTATTCGATTCCCATGCGCTAATGACAAAATTATGCGACTTCAATGGCAGTACAATTACCTTTCAAATTGCGATTATTTGTGAAATTAAATTATAATGAAAGATAGAAGTAGAACGATAACATTAAAAATATTATTTGCAATTTCAAATGTAACTAACGTACAATTCCATCTATTATTTCACTCAAAGTATATAAAATTGATATAAAAGTAATGATAATGAAGATTTATTTCACTATCTCTGTCTCTCTCTCTCTCTTGTGGTTATAATCTTGACTTAATATTTATTGAATAATTTTAATATTTTAATAATTTTTGTATATTCATAAATATGTATAGTCATACATATATTAAAGTGATAAAAGTCTTTCTAGAAATACTCAATTTCCCGTGCAACGACATAGACGTATCTAAAATAAGGATTAGATTGTATGCAGCTGTAACGGCGGTGTAAATAATTACAGCACAACTGTATCAAATTACAGAATAGGCGACGTATTCGAAGTCAAAGTTGTATGTAGGACGATTACATGGGATTCTTAAGGCAGTCGCACGAGATCAGGTATATTATAGACTTGGATCAGAGATTATATAGCGATACATTCACGGATATGAAAAAAGTATTGAGGCATTTAGAACGAATTTCATTTCGGCATGGTTCTTTAATCGTGACTGCCGATGTGATTCTTCCAGGTTGATCGCTGACGAACGACATGAGGAAAATCAATTATTTCTCTTTATACATGCTTTCTTTGTCAGGTCGAGGATTACCGGTGAGCTCGATAATAAAAGCGCTTCGCGATTTATTATGCATTGCATCGCGCAATCTTGGTACTCATAATCGTGGAAGGAATCGATTACAATGGTCTCGCGTGCGCCGCCTGTATCGCGTTAATGCAACGTTTATTGCATTATTTATGATATACCGTACGAATAACGACTGCTATCACGGGATGATTCGCGATGCCGTTGCTATTGCCCGTGTGTATTACACAGCTTGTTAAACGGAAGGGCTCCAGGGCAACAATATACTGAAAAAGGCCTTAAGCTAATAACGTGTTACAGTACTTTCCTTCACGGCCTTTTACATTTTGCAATTAATTAATAACGCTTATGTACCACAAAATTCAAAGATCTTACAAGACGTATCACATTCCATATCACAGTTCGAAAATGACTATAATCTTAAAAATGGGTCTTTTTTTTCGAATAAATCTGCCAGGTCTGTGAAAGGTAAGAATTTTCCATGACTTTTCCGTATGTGTATGTATAGTTTAACATATCGTCACTTTTCAATTCAATCGTATTTATGCGAATGTATGCAGAAATGATGCACCTGTTGCGTCGATCTCCGCGAAATTGAAGCGACCGTCAAGCTTCACGGTCGATGAGTATTCTCCAAGAACCAGGTCATACAAAGAAACATCATCTCTCAGACGGGACAACCAATTACGAGATGGATGGCTTCGCCGTGCCCTGATTCCCTCACTATCAACCTAGATGACGATCGGCTTGTAATATTTAACTTGCGAAAGGGCTCGGCGTTGCAATATCATTCCATTATCATTGCAAATTAAATTCTTTATTGTTTACAAATCGAACAGATATTACCATTTGTCGCATAAAAAAGAAAAGTAATATTTTGCAAGTTGAGAAAAAAAATTGAATAATGAATAATAACATAAAATTAATATAATATAATTGAATATACTCGTATAATTATATAATGTAATGTCGTATTAGTTGATTTGTAATTTTTTTGCTTATAGGACGATCGAGCTGATCGCTTTAGTAGCGATATCTAGTACACTATTTCTCTTTCTACACACGAGAGATCTACATTCACGTCTGAAAAAAATGGAAGTACGTCTTCAACCTGGGGAGGATGAAGTGCTCTCGGCGAATCAGCTCTCGTCAGGTAACAAATGTTATACAGTAAAATTGAGACAAACGTATGATGTCGGATATCGAAATATTTTTCTATCTCTTTGTATGTAGAAATAAGAAATAGAATGATATGTTTGCGAGAGAAAACGTAACATAAACTAAATATAAAAACATATAATATATTTAAAAAATAAAAATTGGATTATATATGTAGAGCATATCTCAGTGCACATTATAAAAAATACCGTAATGAATTATCTTATTCAAGCAAGAGAAATAAACAAATTACATATAAATAAATAAATAATCATGAAAAGTACGTTCCAAGAAGTTTATTTCATCTTTTTTTAATGTAATGACGAGATATTCGAGACCGTTAGAAATGTTAATTGGAAGGAACTGATTATCTATTTAATTACATAAACGTGTAATAATGGGCGCTAGTTTCTCGTCGCCTGAAAATGAACTACATTGAAATTACATTCGTGTCGGCCGACGTGCCATAATGGACACGTTTATACATGCGCTTTTACGTGCTCGTACGTACTCCCCGAGGGTGTTGTTGACTTCCCGGTTGAGGAAGGTCAAGGTGTGAGAGAGTGAACGCGCATAGGATTCAACGAGAGTTAAAGATGCTTATGCATCTCACTCACAGAACGCACATCTCTTCATCATTAGTATAATACCTGGGCATTTCTCACAATTTCACATTTTTTAAGGATCGTATTTGAACATTATCAATATTAAAAAAGTATTATTTCACAATAATTATATATAAATGACGGCCAAAGACGTGCGAATAATAAGATGTTAAAATATAATAACTATAATAATAATTATAATAATAACTATTATAATAATTTTAATGTTAAAATTACATTAAATCACGCGAAACTAGTTTCAACTTTACAAAATCTTTATCAGTCGCAATAATGTACATAAAAGATGTAAAATTATTACATAATTGCAAAAAATATCGGAATCAAATGTAGTCAACAAATAAAAATGCTCTGCAGTCATCCTCAATAAATTAATTCTCATGTTCTTAACCCTTATGTGTCTCTTATATATTCTATAGCATGCAAACAATTATTAACATCATTCTGTATTATGGCAACATAATAATTGATAAGATTTATGTTACTGGTCTCAACACTAGTCGTATATAAATTGATGAACAAATTAACATAATTATCAAGATTAATGCTTCTGGTCTCAACAGCAGTCTTATACGAAGATATTATTTGTTGAATAAAATTTTGTTCAATTCTTTATTTTCAATTGTCTCACTAACCGTTTGTGTATTATTATATTTTTCGAAATAAAAAAGTCTTTCCGTTATTATTTGTACAAGAAAATAACGAAAGAGAAACATAATACTTCTGATCAATTTCAGTATAAAATTAAAATTTAGTATAAATTAAAATTTACACTTGAATTTTTATTTTGAAAAAAGTCGACAAATTCGTCAGAGAAATTGTTAATGATCTCTATCCTTTCAAATGTGTTACATGTGTGTGCGTAGACGTCAAAAGAGTGAGATCTCTATATCGCCTCAATACCATACCACATTCATTTCGCGGGATTCGTAACGGTAGCAAAGAACTTGATTTGCTCGCAATCGCAGACTAATTATTCGTGCACCTTCTATCGTCCGCTTTATACGTGGTAATCCACGTCTTTGCCGCGCCGTATTATTTATTACATTACGGCTTGCAATTATGTCCGACGCCGCTTTATTATTTAAAGCGATGTAGGCACGCTGTCTCGAAGCAAACGCGGATTGTATTCGTTCACGAGGTTGCGAAACACTTGCGAATTATTCCTGGTATTCGACTTCTTGCAAATTTGACGATTATATATACACTAATATTCTGCGAGAAGAATTACACGAGTGTATACACTTGTTTACTTTTATCACAAATTTGTCAAATTTATAATTAGCAATAATTTTTTATTTATGTTTTAACTTATATATTTTTAATCTTTAATTAATTTAAAGAATCGCGAAAGAAATGTTTCTAAAATTTGAAAACTTCCTGTAGAGATAATACTTTAATTTTAAACAAAAATTATATGCACATGAAAAATTATAGTTTATGGTATATCGCATAAAATTATCAACAGAATGCTTGTGAATACTCCTGCAATATCGTGCGACAAACAACCTTTACTTTCAATGGTACCCTTCCACGTAAGTTAAAAATCTTATTCGTAGCCTACATGGCAATCTTCACAGAAATTCGTCTCTTCTCAGAACACAATGATTATAACAATGTATTATGAACTCAGCTCACAATTATTATAATAACTACTTGCATTACTTTCTATTAGAAATTTCACAATTGCAAGAGTAAACATTAGCCTCTCGTTTTTGTTAAGCGAAAGTTAGAATGTTTGAACAAATCACACACATTTTTGTGTTGCAATCGAAAGGAACAATATCTTATTCCTGTAACGAAGAGATTTCGATAAAAAGATTGTTCGTGAGCAAGACGCGATGGAAACTCCAATGTGCTAACCATATCTAGATGTATTCGTTAAATCCATCATAAGAATCAACAAATATATAGATATTTGTTGGGACGTATATTTAGTTTTAAACCAGCAGGAACTAATTATCTATATTTAATGCTGTACAGGAAAACATATCGAAATCATTTTGCTGTAAAATACTATCAAACCAGTTATGATTATCGTAAATCGGCACCGATCATCTCACGGGTAGCACGTGAAACGCGTGAAATCTGTGCGATACTCTTAAAAGCCGTTCACCATCCGAGAGGAAGAAGCAACCGGGTACACGTGAAAGATAAAGGATGCTCTCCGGAGGCGGAATTGACCGAGCAGTTGAGAGTAGCCACGTCAAAGGGAGGTGAAAGGAAAAACATCGGTGAACGTGAGCGAAAATAAATCAGACACGTAGTAATGCTTGCGCGCGTTAAAAGGAGAAATGGATTAATCGCTCGCGGCGATATAAATGGCAATGTGAATGGAAATGAAAGTTCAATCATTCATATATATATACACTAGATCGTGAGGAGTTATTTCTGCTACTATCGAGAAAGACTCGGAGTGAGGATGGAAAAAATGAAAAGACGAGAAAAAGATATGTTCGAAGCTCAAAAAGCAATCGTCTACATTTCGAGAAAAGTTATTATTATCGGTGAGACGTGCCCCATCTATAAAAAATAGCTTTTTTGCTAATAGCGACAGAGTTATTTATTATATAATGAAAAATTTTCTTATTCCAGTTAATAAGAACATACAGAAAGAATGTAATTGAATGTAAGGACATTCGCTTATAAAATCTCGATACAAGTCGTAAACTAGTACTTACCTGGTATAATAAAATAATAAAATAGAGGTTTGTTACCTCTCTCGAGAATGAAATGGATTAACGAGGTGCCTTCCACTTCTTCGCAAGGATGTATTCGCACCTTCATGGTGCATCCTAACTCGATGTTATCGCAACTCGCAACAGCTCGTAATACGTCCGCAAGGAATGTGCAATGTCCGGCCCCTTCGCGCACAAGATCGAGATCGAGAATGATCTATGGAGTGCCGTCATTCGCGGAAACGATCGAGTGATTTAATAAAAATTCAAAATGCTACGCGATCGTGAATAATGTTTATATGAATACGGCCCATTTTCTTCTTACATATTTTTTTTTATTATCTTTTATACAAAAAATAAACATTATTTAAAATATGAAATCTGAAAAATTGATTTTTCTTTAAAAAAAAACCTATATGTCGAAAAATTATACATTAATATGTATAAACATACATAAATATTCATAAACACGTATGGACATACATATATGAAATATGTTTATACATATTCATACATCCCTCTTTCTTTTGTAAAATTACTTTTTAGTATAATAGAAATAACAATGGTAATGTGAAAACATAAAAAATAATTAAAAAATAATTTTACAAAAGAAAGAAGGATGTATGAACATGTATGGACATATTTAATGTAAAATTATGTATATTTATGAATATTTATTATGTTTATACATATTTATACATATTCATGCATGAAAAATTTTTTATCGAGTAAGCTATTGTTAAAATCTTTTTCAATATCCTGAAAGAAAAGATTGGTTGCTGCAACAAATTAGATGGTTAAATATGGCATAGCATTTTTAATTGGCTGTAGCAACCAATTTTTGGTTGCGTTAGTCAATCGAAATCTTATACTGACATTGCGGATAGACTAATACAACCAACAATTGGCTGTAGCATCCAAAAATTGGCTGTTGCAACCAATTAAAAATGCTACGCCATATTTTTTACCATCTAATTTGCTGCAGCAATTAATCTTTTCTTTTAGTATAATTGATATAATATTTAATTCTATGTGAGTATTGTATACAAATTGAACTACTAATTTTAATAAAGTGCATTATTAATTTGTGTAAAATTCTAACGAAACAAAATTTTCTTCAAACTATTGAGTATTGAGGTAATCGCTGTAAGTTATTTTTTTCCGTTCTAATCGCTCTAAAATAGGATTTTGCATGCAGGTCTCGTTACCTACTTCCTTGTTTGTGTTCACACCTAACTTAATGATCCAACGATTTAGCACGGAATAAGCTTATAACAAGGAATTCACATTAAGTATACGTGTAAACATAATACGGTCAATGATTTACGTCGACCTCGTTGGTTAATGTTTACTCTAATTGATAGTAGCCAGCCAGACATAAAATGACAATGCACATGAGTGAAAGTGAAGTACTTTTATACATACGCTATATAAAATGCGTGTACCCGCTGAAAGCAAAGTAGCTCGCGGTTTCTTTACAAGCTACATACAGTGAAAGTACCATTTTATTGATAAGAAAAGGCAGCATATCAAAATTAATTAATTCTAATGTCCAGGTGACAATAAAGTAACTCATTCAAGAAGTATGTTATTTTTTCGTGTATCTATCGAAGAGTATGTAATTCTCTTGTATATCTGTCAGTTAAATAATCAATCAAATATTAATCATTTATCAGTAATAAAAAAATTGATAAAATTGTTTTGATTTTTGATATTATATATAATATATATGTTTATGTATAAATACATATGTCAAGTAGCTTTGATAAAAAATACTTATTTTTATTATATTTTTTACTAATTCTAATAAAATCTAAGTTTAGAGAAAGAAGAGTAGCAAATAATCTTAAAAATCAAACTCAGTAAAAGTTCTTTTAAGAGTAATTTTCTACGAAGAGAAAAAATGATATATGAGCGTACTTTTTATTTTACGATGCAACCATCTAGATTTAAAGAAATGGAACGAAATCGCCAAGAGGAAGTGCCATATAAAGTTACAGAAAATTAAACGCAAATTCAAGAATGACGCTGCTCACCTTTGTTCATCACGTACTTTCCTTCTAACTGTTGTCATGCAACGCTATTGTTCCGGTCACAATCGGTTGGCTGCTTTAAAGAATAGGAAGTGATCCTTATTGTTGTATTTACAATATAATGCAGATACAATACGTCAAGTTGTCCGCCTAAAGAGTACGATTAATTCAGTATATACTATTTAGATCAATCATCGCCTACGATCATTCAAATGAGAATATATTACAATGATTATAACCTTTAACTCTTCAGATGAATACATCACAGTGAAAATGATAATAATGAAACATTACTGAAGCATGTACAGAAATCAAAATGGCGCTAATCTGATTTTAATAAAAATTAATTTTTAAAATCCATAAAATGAAATTTTTTATTTACTAATTTTGAAATCAATTTTTAGAAATTTTTATTTAGTGTTATTTTTAATAATAATTATTTTGATGTGAAACGTTTTAAAATACAGTTTTCGTAACTTCTATGTTATTATATGTATAATATAATAATTTTCTTTTTTTTTAATATACTGTTATGTTAAATACGTTAGCATTTACGTATCACTGTGAATTCAATTAAATATCTGTATGTGTGATTATATTAAAACAGATAGCGAAACTTCTGTAGGTCAGATAAAGGTTTATAAATAGAAACAGGTTTATAAACACTGTACGTTCAAAGTATTACGGTAAATCCCGTAACTCAATCGGACGTAATAAAAAATTAATTATTTCAATGTACTCAGTAACAAATATAATAACTTAAAAATTTACGATTTTTTCCCGAATGAATTTCAAGACAAACACAAATCAAGTTTTTTTTTTAATATTTATAAAGAAATGCGACAGATATATAACATTTCTTTATTGATGTTTTTGATTGAAATTAAACTCATATATGAACGGTATAAGTATCTTGTATGGGCCAGTAACGATATATTATAGGTCAAACACACTGTTCGAGGGAAGTGATGCGAATAGTGTCCGTCTAACCCACTTCGAGCAATTTCCTTCTTGAAACGCATCAACGAGCTGGATCATGTTGCAAGTATATAATATACGAGTAGATCGTGCCGAGATGTATAGCGAGATGTGTTATATACATCTAAATTTTACAGACACATGACTCTTCCGCATAAGATCATGCTGAAAAGCTATAATTTTGTTTGTAATTCAATCACAGAATATTATAAGGCAAGCAAATTAAAAAAGATGAAAATAAAATAGGTATAAAAGCTTAGGAATAATAATAAAAAGTGGATTTAATAATTTATTAAATATTATAATGTATAGTATCTATCTTCTTTCAACACATTCAGAATCATGATGAAAAACTTTCGATTATATCGGAACATCCCTAGTTATAATTATATGAATATTAGATGATTGAGTTAAATAACTTATTTTGTATATACGTAATACATATTTCAGATTATTCGCAACTTAACGCAGCTGCAATAGTATGTAAGTTCTATCTAATCATGTTACATGGTAATAAAAGGAAAAGAAAGCGGACCTTTCTATTTTACTGTATTATTAGCACATGATGAAAAGATACTACAAACGAATGATTGTACAAACAAACGATTGTACTCGCGTTATCAGCCAACATTATAGAAGTCTCATTTAACTGCAGTTAGCAATTTTAGTTTCACTTAAAATAGAATTGTCGCGCATCGTGCGCTTTTCTAACATATAAGTAATATTAATCTCTGGCATAAGCTCGTAATTTATCATTAGATCAAATGTGGTGACAGTATTCTGCGAGATCGGACAACATTTATAAAGGACTTTCGTTTGATTATCAATATACTTCTAACGACAAGTAAATTTCACTTTCTAGAGATGTCTGACAAAACTAAATAAAATATATTTGCGACAAATACTTTTACACTTCGAAAGTAGGTGAAACGATATAAATTTGAATAGCGAATAAAATATTAATAACGAATAAAATATGAAATCTACTTTATAATTTTTCAGAGGCATTTATTGTTTTACTATATTGTTGCGAATTTATTTTGTTCGTTGTATGCAAAAGTCCGCTTTGATGTCGTTATTGTACTCCTAAAGAGCTTTTAACTTAATGATAGATTTAATATTTAAATATATAGTTGACATAAGTTTTATCTCTCTCTGACAGATATAAAATTTTATACTAAATTAAATTAAGATGAGTAAATCAGAGTTGTCAATAATTAATTTAAATAAATAATTTAAGTAAATAATTAAATTATCTATAGGTACATATTAAATTTTGTTAACTATTTATTATAATATGATCAACTAATATAAAATAAGTTTTTAACGAAATCTTATTAAATTTCACAAAGAAATTAGTAATGATACCAGAACATCTTGTTATAAAATTTGCATTTAGTATAAACATCTCATTTTTCAGTTAATCGGATATAAAACATGCTTTTGCGAGTTAGTGGTAATATGAACTAATTCTAAGCATTTTTTCGCCGTTAGTGTCTTCACGAATGCGAATCTCTCGGATTCTTTGAAACTGGAAAAATTCATATTTTTTGCGGTTATCATAAAAGTAGCGAGTTGTTTTTCTCAGGACTTTAGGCCAAGCCCTTTGTACCTTTTACGGTTGGATCCATTACCGCGGAATCTTATAAACGCTTCTCGTCGACCACAGGCGGTATGTCACGATCAGTGCTTCATAGACATTCTGGAAACGAGTTTTCTGCGACGAGAATAATTCCTTATCGTACCGAAAAAAAAGGTAATAACTTTCCATGTAAACCTCAATATGTGGATTGATTGTTTCTTAGAAAATAAAAATTGAATGATTGAACTTTCAAAAATAAAAAAAAATATTTTCTCTCTCTCTCAGGAGAAGATGGTATTATGGCCAGTGTAGATATTGTGGATCCTCCTTAATATTGCTATTATATAGCGAATCCTAATTACTTATGCAATTATTTGTTCAGTAGTTCGCCGTTATATCATGCTAATATACCAATACTCAATAGTCAGCACTTATGATAATGCATTTTTACTTTCAAGTATTTCGAAACGTTTCTAAGGTACATTTTAGCATTTATTTACACCTACTTCCTCATTTTTCTTTAACTTGAGCGCATTATCACGCGAATACATATAATATATTTGAATATGTTGCTTGCTATTTAACATTTTATTTAACTGTATATATTTTGAGTTATGCAAATTTATCAATAGTATGGCATTTTGCTAATGTAGTCCTCTATGCGTATTGATTACTCGCGGCCTCTTTTTTGAGATTTTCATATTAAAATAATTATTTGATTGTAACTCTACTGTTAATCTATAATTTATATTACGTGTATATAATAGCGTTCTAAGTAAAAAATGTTTCATAACTTTAAGTCTAGAATCGATTGAACAAATATAATTGTTGAGTTTTAAATTTAAATATTGATTATTAACCAAGTTATTGTGCAAAATGTAAGTGGAGTGCCATAATATCACTTTCTCCTCTATGTATAAGTACATGTAACTTACAAATTATTTGATTAAGTATAAAAATAATGATATGTGAAAGTCAAAGCCAATATTTTCCTCGTTTGATGAAATTGGAAACTAAACTTTTTTTTAGAATTTAACTACCATTACATTTTTGTTCTTCGAATTAAATTTCCCTTATTATAGATTATAAGATATTTAACATGAAAATCGCAGAAAGGGTTTCGATCGAGATGACTTCGAAGTCCCGATCTCGACCCACATTTCCCATTCTTAGAACGCGCGCTTCGCGAAAGTAGTCGAGCGACTCTCTTTCGAATTTCTCGTGTAAGACATTCCTTTATATGCAACATCTTTCCTCGCGGTATTGCAGAATAGTATTATCCAAAACTCAAACAATTTCTCGCAATTATTGACTGTTTTAGCTGTTTCGACAAAATTCACGATGTTACTTAAGACGTTTACCGTCTATACTGTCTATATTGACAACAGCTGCCTATCATTAGCGTTAGTTTAATCACCTATTTGACACATATTAAGAATACACAATTGACTTTCACAATTGACATATTTATTCACTTTCAATACAGCTGTAGCTTATTTAAACTTATTACGTATTCATCCTGTGTGTTAACTATTAGTTAACCCTCAAGAAAATCTTTGAAACTGACTTGATAATTTAGTCCCGGCATTTTCAGAGAAAGATCAATGTCTTCAATCGACACTACTTGACTATATGTATACACATATAACTGTGTGATTCATGAAGGAGACAAACAGATACAATATTTGCGATCTTTATTTCCTGGATCGTTGATTAAGGAAATTGTACGGTCGATCACTGTCACGGTCAATCAACCGTTTGTATTACGCTATTCATACGTACATATATACAAGTGCATTCCCACGCCGGCCAAGCCCAATCAGGACGAAATTACTCTCTAATTTTTTTTAGATTTTTTTCAAATTACCTTGCAGGTGTATACATACAGCAGTATACTCATCGATTCGCTCAGAATCTCAGTAAAAGAAAGGCGGAAAAGGCCTCGTTTTAGTCCCACTTTTGACAAAGAAAGTTACCAAGCTTCTTCTAGACGTCACGAACAATTAGATTGTAAGATCGCCCAAGACATCAAGCATCGTCCCATCGCCTCTTCTTTTTATCGATCTGTGTAACTTTCTCAAGTTCTGGATCAACGGGTCTCGTAACCAAAATGGGAGTAAAAGGTCACCAGTCCGGTCCGGCAGACCATGCATGGCATCTTCTTCACCGTCGACCTGTTCTGTAACTGCACTAACATCCTTTTTCTTCTCGCGATGCACGCACAATATCTCAGCCACAAAGAAAAGAAAGCTTCTCGCACAAATTTTTTCAAACCCAAATATGGATCCATCTTTTTTTAATGGAAATCATCCGGAGTATTCACAATAGATAATTAGAAATAACGAATTCTTGACAGTACAGGCGAGATTGGCTAACCCTTTTTAATTTCACGATTTAAAGTGGAAAGTTGTAAAATATACTTTAAAGCAGAAACTGTCTGTTTTATATAGTAGAAAGGAGACATAATTTTTTAAACTTTTTTTGTTAATAACATGTTAATAACAAAAGTTATTAACAAAAAAAGTTTCAAAATTCATTGGAGGTGGTTCCCTTTTTCTAAATATTTACCCATTATTTTTTGGTACAAGTAAAATTTTAAATAAACTTATAATAAAGATATTTTGCAAACTTTTATCCTATACAAAATAATGCAAAATAAGTTACATGTGTTTTAGTGAACTGTTACAAAACCTAAACATATTTTATCATGTTGAAATATTAAAAGGATTCGTATACATACAGACGAAGTATTATAATTAAAGGATATATAAGAATAAAAATTAATTGTTACTGCTCATTGTTCATGGGATGTGAAATTATTCCCCCATGCACAATAAACACGGCGTTAAATTGCGAGAAAATTAGGTTGTTCCACCGCATAAATATAAAATTAGAATGTGGAAAAAATGACGTGTCTGTATAAATTCTGAATTTCAATTCGTATTATTTTTTAGTATTTGCAAATCTTTAATTATTTTATGATATAACTGTATTAATCAGATAAGAAATAAAAATTACCGCGATTTATAACTTTTTTTTTTCGCAGAAATAGATAGAAATTAAAACAGTTATTGAATGGTATAATGTTATTGATTGAATGTTATTGTGGAATCTTGTTTACACATAGTTACATATTATAAAATTCCATGTTGTATGATAATAATTGACAGTTTTATTTTTATATGTTAAATTATGCGTCGTCTACAATACACAGAGTAAGAAGTAGGAGTGAGAAATTGTCCAATCACAGTCGATTATTCTTCTCACATTCGACTGTGATTCGTCAATTTCTTACTCCTACTTCTTACTCCGTGTATTGTAGAGGACGCATTACAGTTTATAATTACGACTTTCTTCCATTTTATGTAATATAATAAAATAAAATTTCCCGTCAAATTGAAAACAAAAGAATCGAAACAACAGATCGCTAACAGAACTGTCAAATCTTTATTCCTATAGCTCTTTTGAAAAGAGTTCCATACCTGGATTTTAACGCTAATAGTTGAAACATTTTGTATAATAGAGCGCCACGGATAGAGCATAAAGAGCCAAGAACCGTTCTCGTTCCAGCGCGGCGGCCAAAGATCAACGATCGGAAGATGCAACGGACGGTTTTTTGCGAGTATTGCCGGCTATGTCTTAAGCCGCGCGCGCGTGAATGACGTGAATAAAGCCTCCTACGCCTACGCTTCGGAGAGGGCGCGGGCGCGGGCGCGGCGGTGCCCCCGGCAAACGTGCAGTTCCGGACGCGGCGCGGCGCGGCGGTATCTTGTCCATTAAACTTGCATCTGTATCGGTCATGAAGTTCGCCGTCGCGTCGCCGATTGGCTGCTGTACCCTCCAGCGTCGCGGATCATGGGGAAGACCGCCGATGCATGTGCAAGCACGATAATTATTGGCCGTAATTATACACTATCGAACAATTTTCAATTTACGCGATGCATTACAATCGATGAAGCGCGTCTCACCGAGTTACCGTCGTGAGATGCAAATCTTACGCAGATGGGCTGCGGGCTTGAATCAGTCGAGACCTCGTGCATGTATATACCAACTAATAATGTTTTACAAAACATATCCTTTTGTTTTCCATAATTTCGTTTTTTTTTACCAATTTTTTGCGAGAAAGGTTTTTATTTCAGTTTTTCTCGATACTTTATTCATAAAATAAGGATCATCTCGAGATTGTCCTGAGAATTTATAATTAAAAAAAAGCTTACTGAGGAATATATTACATGCTGTATTATATTATTATTGAAAAATTAAGAACTCTATCTTTCTCTTCTTTATTATTGTACTGTAACTGCTGAAAAAAAAGCAGGATGTGCGAAACGCTATGAAAAATATTAGATATAATAATACGTATAATAATACGTACTTGGTCATTACTATTAGTTAATGTACAGCATTGTCTGTACGGTATTGCGGTAGATAATCATGATAACACAGGTAACAAGCTAATACAAAATTAATTATGGCTATCGCAGTATGCACCCACGACTTGGATTTTATCTGACAATGAGACATAGTTTTACAAACGGGCGGAATACAATGCTGATAGAAACCGTTATTGCACGCGAGTATCATGAACCAATCTTGTGCATAACTCATCGGCATTGTGCACGAGTCGCCGTGAGTTGCAGCTGCGGCGCACATCAATCGGAAGTCTGCGCCTAAAGAACCGTTTAAATTTTTTTAATGTTACGATAAGACTCCGACTCACATAGATGTGCAAAAGAAGCAAGGGATTAAAAAGGAATTAAAAAGAAAGAAAGGGGGCAAGAGACAGAGAGAGAGAGAGAGAGAGAGAGAGAGAGAGAGAG
>NW_017299706.1:147686-160030 GCF_001594075.2 Trachymyrmex cornetzi
CCGATACCATCAATGATCGCCTCTGTCGGCTTTCCTTGCGTTGCGTGAGGTCACAAGAAGTTAGCCGTGCTTGTGGCTGCTATTGTCAGTCTGATCACGAACTGACCACCTCTGCACTCGTGATCGCGAGAGAAGCTGCTTGCGCGCTTATCTCTTGCATGATCCCGACTGAATCCCTGCTGCTACGTTTTCCGCACGAATGTCTCGGGCGCTCTGTTGAATTTAATTTTCGATCAATGATGTGTTAATATATAAATTGCTCCTGAACCTTCAGCAAAAACATTGTGACATCTAAGCTCTATGAAACTTTCCGATGACATGCATAATTATTAATTAATTAATAAGAAATATGACGTTGAAAATTTATTTTGAAAGTATTTTGAGCGCTTGACATTTTTTATCGCATCTTTTTCTGCACTTAAATCTTAAATGATAAAATAATAATAAGTCTCCAGAAGAGAAAATGCATACGAGTTGATTTAAAAAATTGGTTCTTGCAGTTTAAGCATATCACGCGAGTTAATTCGCATTCAATCGGGCGGAAAAATCTGATTAGTCACATCGATCAGAGACAAAGTACATATAGAACGATCGACTAGTTTTGCACGAAACAAGATCTCATTTCCAGCTGGCTGCGTAGCGGCAGAAACACAGAGAGAAAGAGAGACGTAAGGAAAAAAAGATCTAGAGAGAAGGAGACATGCATTGCCGGCAGCGCGCGCGCTGTACCTTTTTCCTCTCCCGTTCGTTCCGCGCGCATAAGAGACGCTCTCGAGCATCTCGACGGAGAGCGGTAACTTTCTAAAGATGACCAACGGTCGCCTACGGGGGACCTCGATTCCGGTCCCTCTGCAGATCGTTGCTCTTGGCCGAGTTCCACGGCGACCTCTTAATCACAGCGATCACCAATTTATCCATCGCGGGATTCTCATTCCCCGCGACTTGTGCACAATCGGGATACATCCGAGGATATTCCAGTGCGCTAACAAGGGACCGGAGTCATACTTTCTAGGCGTCTTAATGAATTCCATGGAGTTGCACTGATGATCGATCACGTCGTGCGATGGTAACATCGCTTCCTCGATCCAGCTCAAGACCATTCGTTCATGATTCGTTAATTGAATTATTACCAGGAAACGTGGCGTAAATTATACTTTTTGTATCTTGCATCACGTAGATATTGACAATACTCTGCGCATGCTGAGGCTACGTAATTAGAACGGATGCTAATTACGGGTATCAAACTACCTGCGCATCAAACGGCTAAAAGTTTGAACTTAACTCTGTTAATGTCTGCGATATTTCGAACGAACAATCGTGTGGATTTACCAGCTAAATAACTTTATTCAACGAATGTTCCAGACGCGTGTAACGGATCGCGTGGACTTTGTTACGGTATTTCCGGCGCAGTTTTATGTGCCAAATTCCGACTGTATATATACGCGATGGGAAAAGTGCGATAAAGATCTGCACGCGCATCAAAGAACAATTCGTCGACAATCGTGGAATACATCATCATACAAATGCGAGTTTGCAGAACCGTAAGCGAGAATAAGTCTGGGAATTTGTTCAAGATCCAACAATTATCACAATTATGTTGTGGTTGTACAAAAAATCAAATAATTAATTAATTTAATTGACAATATTTATCAAAACTGTAGTATTGCAAAACTTTAGTATTGCAATCAAAAATGCAAAAAGAATTGAAATGTAGAATAAATCGTACGTATTGCAATAATATGTACTTTTATATAGTTTAATGCATTAAATAAATTAGAATGACACATTTTTCACTTGTTTCTCTCGGAATATTTCAACGTGTTTCGATTTTTTGTGCTGATATCATAAAGAAAAATTGACATTAATCGGAAAATTTTCGCAAAGCTTAAGAATTTCTATGAAACTTTATATAAAGTCTCTAAAGTGAAGCTACATATTTGAGGAGATCTCGTCGTTATGTACGCAATTTTCCACATGACCGTGAAAGCAGAAGCAGGAATCTCGGCATTTGCTGACTTGCGCGATAGGGTCGTCCATCAAACGTTAAACGAACTTTATCTTCTTCCGGCGGTGATTTTTCCGAATGACATGACACAAATTCATCGTGGTTTTCTCTACAATAGCGGAGAAAAAATTTCAATCACATTTTGTATAAACGGGAGAAAAAATCAAAAAGTCGAGACTATTGTTTTTAATCAACAAAAATGATCTATAGTACTTATTTTAATGTATTCATTATTGTTATTTTATATAGTCATTATGTTATTTTTATTAATTTAATTATTAGAATAATTTAACCGTTATTGAAAATCTTTATCTGTTTTCAGACGGTATCCAAACGGATTCTGATTCAAACAGTATCGTCCATTATCCAAATGTACAACGTATTCTCGTGGAAAAGGTAAAATTAGCACATTTATTATTTCCTATAGCGAACAATTATTTGATAATTGTTAGTGTTTGGTAATAATGAATTATCTACATAAGAGATTATCTTAGGATATAGATAAAATTATTAATAAGTAACCATCTGCTTCAATAAATAATAGTTTTATTTTAAATAGGAAATCGAATATAAAGCATATTATATTTTCATTGCTATCTCGCTTGTTTTCTTGATGTTATCTTTCTTATCAAATTATTAAAATTGAGACCGATATTGTACAACTATTTACCATGTATCACTAGACGACCTTCTTAAAGATCTATCCGTTATATATATGCATTTCTTAAACCAGTAAATTATTCGAGACTTTGACCTATTTTGCATTGTACCAGAATAAAATCGAGTTATATAAGAAAAATAAAACAAAGAGATCAAAATAATGTACGAATCGTGTTATAAAAGAATCTTCAATGATTTTTTATTGTGTTTTACTTATTTATTCGAAAACACCAAAGCATAAAAGATCAATAAATACTGATAATAGTATTCTAAATTTATTCGCCTACTTTAGTCGATCTCTCCAATGCGACACAAAAAACCAACTACAGCTATCAATACGACAGAGAATTTTTAATAATAAGAGAAAAAAAAAGTAGAAAACGTAAAGTCACACCTTCTTTCATCTATGATGCGAAAATAATACCTACACACGTCCCAGTTTTGCTCATACACATATGTATAGATGTAGGCGCTAATTTTTGCGACAACATACGACATCCGATATAAGGTGCGGAATAAATTAACATGCGGTGCACGACGCGTAGATCGCGGAAAGAAAAAAGAAACCCCCGATCGATGGTACTGTTAGTGATAAAAATATACACGGAAGATGCAATGCGAAAGAGAGAACGGGCCGCTTATTACCGCGCCGCTGGGTATCGCAATTCGCAACGCGGGGCAGCTGTCTAGCTCGTACTTGCACTTGCGCTTGCAGCAGTCTTACCTTCGTTCGCCTTATGCCGAGGAATGACTTGCTAATAACACGAATCGTTATCTAACGAGAGGGAATCGGACGTTCCGCGTGGAACAATATATTCTCTCTTTCGCAAAGAACGGGCAGTCCGCCGATAATGACAGATGAGCGCCGAAAATGAACGGGTAAACTCGTTCGTAAATTGCACTTTGCGTCCGCAACGTTCTCTGCATCCTGATTCCTCTGACATTGCGTTACTCACAGATATTCCACGCATACTTGATTATTCCCTGACATTCTTAACTCCATTATTCTAGAGATTCTAGAGAGAAATGTAGAAAATATAAATAATTTACATATGTATATATCATTCTAATTGGCTGCAAATAAGTATAAAGAAAATTAAATTGATTTAAATTGATCGATTCAGATCGATATACAGATTAACATATAATAATTAATGTGGCTTAATTAACCGTTACAATACTTTTTAGTACGAGGATGAAGAAGCGCTCGATATCGACACCCTCAACAATACGAAAAGAGCTGACCGGCAGGTTCTGTTCTTTAATCGTGTGCCGAAAGTTGGTTCACAGACCTTTATGGAGCTATTGAGGAGGCTGTCAATAAGGAATGCATTTTCGTTCAACAGGGACCGCGTGCAGCGAGTTGAGACCATACGTCTCGCGCCGATCGAACAGGTACGACGACCTCCAACAAGAAAACCCAATCAATTACCATCAATTGCGTCATGTCAGCCGCTCGCATAGTAATTACCAGTTTAATTTACAATCCTGTCACCGCTGAGCCCTACAAGGTGATACAAAAATATGATGATATCACCGATTCAATGACTTAAACGCTAAAACGGTTTTATCACTTCCTTTTTTTTTTTGCCCGGAGTTCTCTCATCTTGATAAAATTATAAGGTTAAGAGGAAAAAAGAACGGTAAGAGATATCACTGGATAAAGTATAAAAGAAGGGATAGAAAATGTATAAACAATAGGTATTAGGATAAAGAAAGACTATAAGAATCCATGCAATTTAAGGAGACGTTTGAAGTCAACATTTGACTCTCTTTAAAAAATCTTATTTCCTACTACGGGCTTTATTACAGGCTTACAATAACGAAAATAATATTGACAGATTAATCACTTTTTGCAATATCCTTCTCAAAGTACTATAGCCTGTAGTGCAGATTGTATATAATTTTCATTTAACTTTCTTTATGCTTTCAGTTACATCTCGCCAGGATGGTCAGCAGTTATTCGGAACCGTCTGTTTACGTGAAGCACGTCTGCTTTACTAACTTCACAGAGTGAGTACCACGAGATTATCCTTGGCAATTTAAATGATTGCTACTGCCATTTTCTACTTTCTTGCATCTTCTTCGTCAGATTCCATCTACCAGAGCCGATTTATATCAACATAGTACGCGATCCTGTGGAAAGGGTTATATCTTGGTATTATTACGTAAGAGCACCATGGTACTATGTGGAGAGGAAGCAGATCTTCCCGGATTTACCGTTGCCCGATCCTAATTGGCTCAAAAAGGACTTCGAGTCGTGCGTATTGAAGGGTGATCGAGAGTGCAGATATTTGCAGGGTGAGATCCACGAGGGCATCGGCGATCATCGTAGACAAACTCTCTTCTTTTGCGGACACAGTGAAAAGTGCACGTAAGAATGTTTGTTTGCAAAATATTAAAAAAATTACTTTTTTTTTGTATAAATACATTAAATCCATCATATAAAAGTTTACAATAAATTTTTAATAACATGATGATAATGTACGATATATATTTTTATAATTATTATGAAATGCACAAGCGACATGCTAACATACTTTTCTTCTGAAAGTCCTTTTAATACCGTTGGTGCTTTGGAACGAGCCAAGTTGGCGGTGGAAAAGCACTACGCGGTAGTTGGCGTTTTGGAGGATATAAATACAACTCTTACCGTACTAGAAAACTACATACCACGATTTTTCCAGGGAGCTACCGATGTTTACTATGGTAAGTCACTGATGAATTGCTCAACAAATCTTAAAATCTTTAACTTGATCAAACATCAATTCGTCAACATATCATACTTTTATATTTGCGTACTATCTTTTTATAAACATGATTAGTCAAATATACTGCAACGGTAAAAAAAGAGAATAATTCAAATCTTTTAAAAATTATTTAAAATATATATATTGTAATTAATACGCAAAAATATTCTCAAATATTACGTTACAACCATAAATTATTAAAATTATATTATTCTTACGTTATCTGAATAATTATGTCTTTCAATTTTTTTTAGATCAAGTAAATTCCTTTACGAGGATCAATCGAAATTTCTTTAAACCGCCAGTCAGCGAGGAAGTGAAGAACTTGGTGCGCAGCAACTTTACTCGCGAGGTCGAATTCTACCAATTCTGCAAGCAACGACTTTATAGACAATATAGAGCTCTCAAATTGCGATCGAATGTTCCGTAGGCCGCAATCGTAATGTGATCTCTAAAAAGGACATCTTTTCTATCTGTTATCATGCGAAGGCAATTATTAAATTACGTAAAAGACATTGTACGTACGAAGAACAATAGAAAAACTTTAATGCAATTGCATTTATTAATGTTAATGATGCGATAAAGATCTACAAAAAATTATAAGTGATTTTGATTAATAATAATGATTTATAAAAATCTCCTAATTAAAATTAAATAATGCAAAAAATTCATTTTTTACAAGAATATGAGAGTTAAATAATAATTTTTGGACTAATATATCAGATCAATATGTGCTCTATTTGTTCAGTCATTACAATATTATTGAGATTGAAATTTTAATAATGGCATATTTGCCAAAATCAGGAACTCGTGATGTTTTATTGAGGATTCGATTATAATAACTATTTCACGAGCAAAAGACAAAAAAAATCTAAAATTTTGAACTATAATGATTCTATGATATAAAAAAAAAATTTTATGACGAAAAGAAAATAATTGATTCTTCGCGTGACTACTGTGATGATCTAGTTCCATGCTTTTAAGAAAATTTTGATAGATCTATTATAAAGAAACAAAATCTTATGATATTATCCAATTTTTTTAGTACATTGACGATCTCATGATATAAAAGACAAAGAAGATAATTTGGAAGTCATGAGATGAAGTCGCATTTAGACAAATCTTGATAGACTTATGAGTCTCTAATAACAGAATTTAATATAAATATAATTAAAATAATAATTAAAGAAAGAAAATATATAGTTTCCATGCGTTTAGCAAAATGTTTATAGAGTTTCAAGTTTCGGTAAAAAATGATCTACCGTATGAAACTTGTTATGACGTGAATGTATCACGCAACCCAGAAATAGAGATACCCTGAGTAAGTGCCGAATGATTATTTGCGATCAGACGTCATGTTGCTATCTTTTTAATAGGCGTCACCATACGAGTTACATGCAAGTTCTAGGCATTTTTTATCATTACAGGGATATTTCTCGTTAATGAATAGTATTTGCAATGATTTTTCTCGCCAGTGACTTATGAACGACGCAAAGACTGATAAACCATGATATTTTTTATCGCGGAGTGTTTGCAATTATACAGAAAAATGTACAGGGTAACGATTATTAGAATATATCGCTTTTGTAAGAGAAAAATATGTTTGTATCTCATTGACTTACGATTATTTGGAATAAAATGCTGCCATTTGAAAAGAAACGATCACCTTTACTCACCTTTTATTTAATTGTCTCATCGTTCAATTATTTGTCGACATGTCTTTTATCAATTTATTATGCTATTCAGTATTAAAATTCTGCATCCAATTACCGATTAATAATAATAAACAAAAATCTGATCTTTTTAATATTGGGGAATATTTAAATATTTAAGCAGATATTAATACATGTTATTTCAAATTCTCATGTTGAAAGTCTACACGTAGCATTTATCGTTTAAACGAAGAGTATGTGCCAAGTCACACCTCCATATCCGGCGACACAACTAGAAGTTTAAGTCTATAGCGTTACTTTTATTTTGAGAATCTAAAGCAAGATTCATAAATACACGCACCAAACAAACGTGACGTGTATGCGTTTATGTACTTTCTTAAATTAACGAATGAGCTAATATAAATTTTATTTAGCACTTACAAATTAGATACGTAATGTGAATTTAGTACTTAAAGTAACTTAGACGAATTATAAATAGGACTTAAAAATAGATTTTCCTGATCGTGAAACAGAAAAAACTATACGAATTCATTTTTTTATTTTTTATTTTAATAATATATAGAGAACAAATATTATTCATAAATATTATATGGATATACTATATATAATATGATATATCTATATAATATATATATATATATACGGATAAAATTTGTTCATATACATTTTGTATATTATACAAATATATCATATATAATATGTGTCTGTATATATAGTTGCTTTTTCATAACATTCAATCTTCATTCACGCATGTCCGATTTCTACTAAAACGTATTTATTAACATATTTATGTAAAATTCAGTAACAGAAAGATTTACCTTAAAATTGTACTTTGCTATACATCAAAGTGCATTCAAAATTTATAATAAACATAAAATCAAATAATTTGATCACAAAAATGTATAAGTAGGTGCAATATTAACACGCATTAGAGTAATCATTTCGATTGTTGTGTATCTCATCTTCTTTTCTTTTAATAATATAAATAATATCCGTGTTTTCGACGATACAAAAAATTCAGTGGTTCGACTTATCCTAGTATATATATCTACATAGAAAAATATATTACGATTTGGACTACACAATACTAATCAACATTGTCTTGGACATAGAAATACTTGCGAAGAGATATGATTTAATTAATAAAATAGTGATTTATGGCCAAATGTTCAGGCACATTTTCCATCGGTCCATTGATCCATACGTTTTTATCAACAACATGCACCAGGTGTGTGTTATAAAAATTAGATATTTGTAAGATTTTCTACATAAAATTAATACTAATTGTTGTTGCTCTAGAAATTTTTGGATACGGACGGATGATATTATATGGACGGTACCGATATACGCTCTCTCATGTCTCGTTCATATTTAAAAATATACAGAATTACACATATCAGGTTTGGAGCCGGGTTGCACATTTCGACCAACTTTGCCTACTGTCATTCCTATTTTGTTTTGTTTCATAGCAAGACCAATCACAGTAAAGTCCGTAAAGCCATAACGGAAACAGTAGCCAATCCAACATACCTGTTTCCGTACTACTTACGTCTTAGACAGGGAGCACAGACTCTTACATAACGCATAACACGTAATGCATAAGGAAACGTACCAATCAAAATCCTTCGTTTCCTTCCTTTCCATGAAATAAAGAACTCTGATAGGTTGAGAATTTTTTATGCTTTATGTGTTATACGTTATGCAAAAGTCTGTGCTTCACATTATACTGCTTTAATTTTTTTGTATGCCATGGGCCTAAATGCTATGAAACAAAAGGAGTAGCAATGACAGTAGGCAAAATCGGTCGAAATGTGCAATTCGGCTCCAAGTTTGACATATACAAAAATACAGTAAGAGTAATTCAATGCTATTTATATATGTATATATAATTTTCTTTCTCTTCAATTAATTTATTTCATTTACATTTCACTTCATTAGTTTAATTATTTAATTTTGTATATTATATTTATCATTAACAATATGCAATTTTCAAAATTACTTGAAGATATAAAATTAAATATTTCTAGAATTCCTCCAATTTTCAGAAAAAAATACGCTATCATGAATAAAGAAGAGATTCAGAAATTTGTAAATTTGGATATTCCGATATAATCAATATGTTTCTAACAATAAACCCTTTGGCATAAATTCAATTGAAATTCAGCTTCATAAAAAGTCATTATTATTTAACAATAAAATCTTAAATTTAATTCCCGTTGAGTCAATCTAAATTTTATTGAAAAGTCTTGAGATTTAATTAGCTAACAGTCTGTATTCTATAACATTGTATAATTATTGCTATTATAGCTATCGATGCCTGGCTTTCTTTCATTGATTTCTTTCATTGATTTGTTTTCTATTATTGTTTTCTATTATTCGCAACGTATCCTCAAACTTGTATCTTAATGAGTTACAAACAGTAATTTATCAAGATAATGCAACAGTATTTGCAATAGGAGTGAAGCTGTCGAAAATGTTCTGATTTTTCTTCTATGTCCAAGACCGATGCCTTTAAAATTACGAAGCGATTAAGATAACGTACACATATATAAACGGAGACTAACAAAAATAGTTCGTCCTACATTTACACCGGCTACATACCAAAACTTCCGAGTATTCTTCTTCATTTCGTCTTCTTCTAGACTTGTAGAATGTATTGTACTCTAAATAGCTTTATCATATGTATATCACAACTGTGCTTTTCACGCACAACTTTCTCCCACGATATTCATCTCTCACATAAACATTAAGTTCGCTTAAAAATGGCGAAAAAAATTAATACAAGTCTTTGTCCAGATATAAATTAATCATGCATTTAAAATGATTAGATAACAAATTAATATATATATATTTTTTTTTTCATTCGGGGTTGTCACGTTAATGATTCCTTGTAGGCCTGTTATATTATTAATGTAGCTATATTGTATATGTATATGTCAAAGATATTATTATGTTATAGGTATGTCCCGATATAACAAGCCAATGTGACAGCATTATCTCTAAATGAGAATAATCTGCAATCTAGAAAAAATGTGCATTCGCACATACGTATACTATATATATATATATATATATATATATATATATATATTTCAAAAAATAAAGAAAAAGATAACAATTAGTTTCATTCATACATCAATAATCGTGTCTATCTTATAACCCTTTAAAATGATACGAAATAAAAATACAAAAATCCAGATAAAGTATTAATAAGATTGACTTTGTAACATCGTTGTAAGTCTGTCCATTCTTTTCTACATATTTCGCGCAGAGACAGACTATAACAAATAAATTCGGTGGTCGAAAAATATAACTTTAATAGTACCTAATTATACAATTACTTAATTACATTGCTAATCCCAATTATATAGTATTATTGCATATTCATAATGATGAGGGCCGTCGATATCAATCGTTAGGAAAATATTATTAATTATGCTGTGATTTTTTTCGCAATTATTTTACTGGAAGTATGCTGTGTGCGGTCTCCTTATGATCAATTCTTACAATCTCCTATAGTAATTTATTTTTATAAATAACATACACCTTTCATAAATAACGGTACTTATTAACATACGATATAGCGTCTCTGCATTATTATTAACACACTCATATTTATATATTTTGCGTACAGAGTAAGATAAGATAATTTGAAAATATTTTGAATTAACTTTTCTAAACTTACATACAAATGTGAAAAAAATGTAAAATTCTACTATGGTGATAACATATAACAGTTTTTTTATTAAAGCAATATCTCTATGAAATAAAAACATTTATTTAATTTTTATTCAAAATTTAAAATTTTTTTAAATTTATACATGTATTCTTGACAATATATAAAACTTTTAAAGAAATATATTTCATATTTTTAATACAAAATATATTTTTTACTAAATACATGAAGATTTTATAAATAATTAAAACACAATAAATAATAAATATTTAAAATGTGTATTCTAATCTTATAATAATTTCATAAAATTTTATTAATATGCAAAATCCAATAGCTAAATGATTAAAAAATTGTCAATTATCAAATTTTATATTTTCAATTTATTTCATTTTACTCTATACAAATATGTATTATACACAATAATATTTTACTAAAGAGCTCAAGTTTATAAATAGAACCAGATTCCGAAAAATTCTAGAGGTAACGTGTCTATAATAACAAAGTTATTGATTTGTTTTATATACATATCGTATGCCTTAATGATAGTAGTCGAACCTCTATCACTCGATATCTTACTTTATCCATATAAATTGATGTTATAAGAAAAATATGATATATGCAACAGGTCATTATTTCCGAGGTTAAATATACAGGAAAAAACATCATCCAGAGAAAAGATAAGATAAAATTTATAAAAAAATTTATACAATCGTATAATTAGCTTACAGCAACAGATATTCTGATACATTGAAAAATTATACGACTATATTACGCATAACATTATAATTACAAAACAATATTATCGTTTTCAGCATAGTTTTTAATATATATTTAATTTTCTATAAAACAAATAAAAAAATGATAAACTAATAATAATTATATAATATAATCATGTTATATTATATAATACTTATGTTATCATTATTTAATCATACATTTTAAGTACGATTAAAAAAAATAATTTATTTGTTAAAATACGAAAAAAATATATATTGCTAAAATATTGATCGTAAAAATATAATACAAAACTATATAAAGAACTGAAGTCACATGCGCATAATATAGAAGTGCATTCAAATATGAGATACAATTTTAGAAAAGATGTATTAAAGGATTTATAAGTATCTCTGTGTATTCACATATATTTTAAAAAAATATCTACAAAATTTATTCCGTAGTTTTTCTAATATGAGTTTAACGCTGAAAAAGTAAAATTAATTAATAAAGGATATACTTGCCACCAATACTGACGCTACCTGACACATTTATGCATAATATATGTACAAAATAACATATATGCTTTCAAGTGAAAAGCATTCTTTTTTTAAATACATGTCTCGCCACCATGATAAAATATCAATCTAAAAGTGCCATTTGCACTGTAGCGTCACAAATGACGTGTAGTTTATATTTAATTTATTTATTTTTATACATATATTATTCTTTCATCTTTTATAAAATTTTACTTTATAATATTACGAATATAAATATTGAAACTAATTTCTTTTCCGGATAAATCGATTCTACAGGGTGGGCCATCTATTGGTACGTTTTTACAGAGTGGGCCATCTATTGGTACG
>NW_017299706.1:160135-179599 GCF_001594075.2 Trachymyrmex cornetzi
ATGTGGCTCCCTCTAAAAAAAATTAATAAAAAATATCAATGTATGCTCATTTGATCGCATTTTTAAAAACGTACCAATAGATGGCCCACCCTGTATATTTGGCAACGAGAATAGGCGATTGAAAAGAATTGAAATATTTGTTATATATTAAATTGAAATATTAACGTATCTTTAAAAAGCATCATCTTATCATATATCTAATCATATATTTTTAAAGATAATTAAATTTAAATCGTACGTTTTATTCAAACGTTTCAGTCACAATACCGAACACAATATTCCGAAAAAAATATAAATATCTTGATATGTAATATCTTATGGAACATCTATCCTCTACGATGATGTCTAAACTTGTACAATGTCGCTAATAAGAACTAATATTATTATATCAGCGTTCGTTTTATTATCGTCTATCGTCGTTGTATTGGATAACGCTAAACAAAACTGCGGCCACACGCGATAGTTCCGCCTTGCGATCGAATAAATGATCTGTCATCTTTAACTTCGACATAAACTCTGCAAAGATACTCCATAGGAACGTTTAAACCGTCTATTTATACTTAGCGTTTCCTGTCAATTATATTCAGGCCATTTCACAACTTTGAACTCTCAGATGAATATTCGTTTTCTGCTTCGTTAAAAGGACTCTAGTTTTCAATAATCTCCATTGCTTAACAAATACAGTTTTGAGATAAACTATATGGCGGGCGAAACTCATTTTCACAATCTTTCGAGAAATACTTTTGCGAAAGAAGTAGATTTCGAAAAGTAAAAAAGTATTTGTCTATTTGACAGTAGTGTGATGTTAATATGAGTTATTAAATCATGTAGTATTTTCTGAAAATGATCAGTTAGTATCATTTTGTAGATCAAAAAGCAGGCTTATAAAGGCCCCACATCTGAACATATGTACAGACACTTTTCATATTTTATTGTATTTATACAGTATATGTATGTTTTATATATTATTTTTCTGTTTCCAAAATATTAAATCAATTAACAAATTCAATGAAAAATATTAGAATTATTTGATAATTGAGCAATTTCACGTCCGTTCATTAGAAAAACAATTCATCGTAGCATTATTGCTCCCATCGTTGTTCCCATAATCCATAATCAAATGTTTTTCACTCGTTTAACTATTTCTACAGTCGTCTGTTAAAAAAAAGAATTAAAATTGCTATTACACTACAATCTTTCCTTTCTAAAGAGTATCATTTCAATGATGTTTGACGTCTGATATTTTTACAAAGATTATCAATATTCCGAAAACTCTCCGAGAGCTCCCTGAAGCAGTAGACAACAGTAATGGACTCTAAACGTTCCATTTTACATATTTCGTTACAAAGCACTTATTTAAGAAGAATGTATAAAAACCAAGTCGAGTACTGCAAGTTCGCACCGTCAGCCTTTTCAACAGCCTCTTCAGTCTGCTTCCCGGAGCCATCAAGCCATTGTCATATCATCGAATTGGACAAACGCACGATCCATCAATAGAATATTGGCGACCAGCTTCCGCGGCGACATTCGTCAATGGTGATCGGTATATATCCGGTTGTTGACGAAGCTGGCAGACACTGGAAGCAGTAATTGGCACCAGCGTTGTTATCCCAATGTTGTGCACCCTTGCATTGGAATCGGACTGCAAACTCGAGTCTCTGACCAACCGGTAACGTGTGACAATACAGGATAAAGGAGAATTTGTCGCTGAAGCCGTCACACGAGTTAGGCACATAGGTTGCCTGCAGGTCGCTGAAGTTCCGCCACGAATTAAGGGTGTACCGCACATGTACAGATTTATGGAAATCGAGATTGATTACGCGCACTGTGCCCTGGATCGCCAGGGTCACCGGATCCTGTACCACCACATTTTCTAAACAAACCCGACGCTCGCGCACCATATCAAGAAAGTTCGGCATACCGCCTGGCTGTTGAAAAAGCGGCACTAGCATTCGGTCGATCTTTCTGGGTATCGCTGACGTAGATCTGCGCCTGCCATCATTCTGATAACGGTCACACCAGTCATCGCTGATGGATGTCGTGTTATCCGAATTGCTGTCCTGCGGTCGAAAGATGTCATCGTAGATCAGGTCGCTATACGCGGAATTGGGTATCTTCGGTATCTCGTCCAGGAACGTTCTCACATCGGCCAAATCGAGACCAAGCTTGTCCGCGAATCTGACAATCTTCTTTCTATGCGGCGTGCCCGGTGGCGTTTTTCCTGTCTTCAGTGAGGAACACCTTCGAACTCGTTGTGGTCTATCTTCCTCTTCCTCCACCGTCTCGCTTTGGGTTTCTTGTTCCGGCGATGAATCCTCATCCTTCGCGGTAGAACTATTGCCAAGTTTCTTCAGTAACAGGCACAGCTTCTCTTCGTCGCTGTCGTTTAGCGCGATGTCTTTCTCGATTTTTAACTTCATCTCGTCCCTCGAGATCTCCTCAATCACTGTTGCATCGTTCGAACATTCCAATGTAAACGCATCCGAAATATCGATGGTACTACTATAAGATGAATGATCAGTATCAGTATCACTGGCAACTTCTTCCACTTTTAACTGTGACGAGTTATTTAATGAGATTGTTTCAGAATCCAATTTTTCCTTGTTCTTATCCTCAATCATGTTAATTAAGTCTTCAGCACCATTAAAAGAATCATCTTTTGTTAGATCTCTATCATTCTCGACATCTTGTGTCGTGAAAAGACTACCATTCCTGATATTGCACGTCACATTCTGTGATATACCATTGACAGCGTCAATTTCATCAATTTCATGTTCATCCACATTCTCCTCTTCCTCCTCATCCCGTCTATCGAGTTTGTTAAATACTACTGTCGTGCCGATACCATTATTCGGTAATTCAGAGTCAGAATGTGATTTAGGCAAACAGATACGAGGAATAACAGAATCCTGAATAGTTCTGAGTGGACTCTCATCCTGCAGCGATACAGTACTGTCGTCGAACGTGCTCCATAGAGACTCATGGCTGGGTGATGTCGTCTCTTGAGAGCTTCTACCGTTCAGTGAGTCTTCCGAGCTGCAGATTAGTCCCTCTTGCCGATTTTCGCAAGACGTAGGATTTCTTCTCGAGGAGCAACTCGATTCAGATGTTGTGTCATCGCAGCGTTCCAGATTCATATTCGCCCGCTTGCGTCCGTTCAATGCGAGCTTGGTCCTCGCGGGAACGGAAGTGTTAGAGAGATTCATGACCTCACTGTCTGAAGTACTAATAGGATCGAAATAGATTTCTGCTCTCGATTTGTCAGCATCGGAGGATTCTGGATCGAAAAACATCTCCGAGGAATCACTATCGGGTGGTGTACCAGTTATTGGGGATGCAAACACGCAGGACTCAGGATCTTGACGAACACTTGTGACAGCAGACGTCATCTTGGTTCCGCTAGGCGAGCAATGACAGGCGTCGTGATGACTCGCCTTCAGGATCTCCGGGTTCACCAGCATATGCGCCAATTCGGCGGCAGTTGCTTCTTCGGGAGGTGATCCCGGTCCATCCATTTCCGCCTCTTCCACTTCAATGTCGTAAAAGAGATCCGATTCCGAACTATGACGCGGCTGATGTTGAAGAATGCTGGATGTTGGATGTTGAAGAATGCTGGATGTTGGATGTTGATTATTGGCAATTACGTGCCGACTGCTCGATGACGGATGCAGCCAAGAGGTTTCGCACGGTTTGGCGGCATCCGCGGTTCGTTCGGGTGAACCGTTCTCGTTGCCCAATGATTTCAATCGTCGATGAAGACATCGGGCGAACGCCTCCGCACTACCTCGACAGTTACTAGGAAGAAGAGAGCTGACTAAACCACAGGAAGGACCACGAGCGTTGCCTGCTGAGTCCATGCTGCCCATTTTGAGGACAGTGGAGCTGGCTGTTTCTTCAGCGTGCCTGCCCTCCAAGGGCAAAGGCGAGGTCGAGTCGTTGTCTCGGCCTGCCGGCACGCTGGCTGAATTACCGTTCTGGAAAATAAAGCGACGGAGTTGAATCCAATTTGCAATTGCGAAAATTGGAAAATTAAACCATGAAAATGCTAGAGATTAGATATAAGATATACATATACATTGGAGTGGAATTTTAAAAAAGTTTAAGATCTATAGGTATTTTTTCTTATCTATCTGTACGTCATTAATTGTTGCCACAAAATGTAACGTAAAAATTTTTTATCGCAAACGATCTCTCGCGACACGATCGTATCAATCATCAGATATTAAAAACGATAATTAATTTTTGTTTTTTTTTTCTCAAGAAGATAATAATCGAGATTATTAGTCAAATGTAATTGCACTAAACATATTTTTCCTATTATAATGTCTTGCCGAGAGTTGTTGCCCAGGATTTACGATCCTATAATTAATCATCTTTATTTTGTCGATCGCGAGTCGAGTTCGCAATACATAATTGAAGTTAGCTCGTTAATAGCTTGTTAACGGTACACAAGTAAAAATACAAAAGCAAAGGAAAACAAAAAGTTGACACAAACATGCATTAATGACGTAGCTCGTCATTAATAGTAACGAGAGTCACAACATTGGCTCATGGCCATAATATTGCGCGTATCGAAGCAGTGCTACAGGAAATACAAATGATCGGTCATTACGACCCACATGCAGCATTCTACGCGCAAAGTCCACCTTCAATTGCAGCTTTTTTTATTCTTTATAAATACGTATATCCAAAAATTTTTTTTAATTATAAATTATTCGGATTTATACAATTTTATATTCTTAACAAAAACAGCTGAGCTTAACAAAAACAACATGATCGAAGATTTTAAGACGTTTGGATATTGACGTATGACTATTTATGAGACAAGAGGAAGATCAAACAGTCTTCTCTTACACATTCTTTGCTATCGTACACAAGTAATGATTATTTTTGGCATTATGAAAGCTATAACTGGCCGTCGACAGTGACTAGCAAGTAAAATGCAACTCGATCGTTATTTGAATATGTAACGATATAAATCATGTTTTATCGTTGCCAGATTCATTCATAACCTATTTATCGAAACGCACGTACGAGATAAGTACAGACGATCTTTCGCTTCAGAAAAAGAATTCACCGTTATATCGTGCAATGATAATTCTAAGTTCACACACAAAAAAATCGCAAACACACGACGGAATCATGTAATAAAAGAATAACAATCGAATAATAATCGAGGTCGCCGCGCGATACTACTTGCAATAGATTCGAGAGTGCGCTTAGTTAGAAAATCACAGCACACACCACTGTGAGAAAATTGGAACGATATAAATACACGCTCAATTGGCCACGAATCAATTCCTCATCTCTTGAACGTGCGCGCTAAGGTGACACTTCGCTCGCGTACGTACGAATCCTGCGCGAACTTACCATGTCTTGCTGCAAGTCTGGACAAATATTCGGCAAGTAATCGACAAACAAACGATTTATCAGTATTTATTTTCATCTCTAAGTTACGACATCGAACGCGGCGATTTTAAATTTAAGGCCGCGTGAAAAAATAACTCGCTTCGATTTATGTAACTGGTGCTTTCGAAAGCGCGTATCTCACGTTCGTCGGATGAAAGTTCTTCAATCAAACTGTACGCTGATGTAGAAAAATATCTTTCAATCTCTTAATAATTCACAATCATTAATAATAACTTTCTCAAGAAATAATAAGTTTGATATATTCGTCAATTGATATAAGATGATCCAGAAAATATAGTAAAACAATATCGTTTTGTGTTAGATGCGAACATCAAATTGATATTAAACCGGTTTCACGACCGTAACTCAGCGGGGAAAAGGCAGCGTACGTAAAGAGGTCAAATTTGAAGCGATCCCGAAGTGACAGACAGGTTTCTTCATTTTTCCATGTACACGCCTCGCTATGGCTACGCTTCAGACACACACGTGTTAAGGCGTGCGTCGCGTCCAGTCGCGTCTGATAGCGTCTATTGAAAGTCTAGGCAGTCGCGATGGATAATAATCATTACATAAGACGAGACTCGGCATGAGCTTTAAGGCTATTGGCCTCAGTGATGGTATGTAACACACACAAAGGAGCTTATAATCTCACAGATACTTAAAGAAAAATTCAAATTTTTTAAAAAATCACGAATTTTTCGTGTCACAGATTCCTCGTAGATCTCAAATAAATTCTTTCTCAATAGAAATATTTGCTTTACTATAGATACATTGTAAATACTTATTATATATAGTTACATTACAATATAGTGTAGTCTATGTATATATATATATATATATATATATACACACGTGTATAAAATTATTGGAATTTATGTTGTAGATAATTCAATATCATCTATGTGTTGTTTTCGCGATTAGGAACGGTGTTATAATTAAAAAAACAATTTTTTTATTGCTTTTGCTAAAAAAAATGATTTATAAATAACAAATTTATCGATATCCACACTATCGATACACATATCGACGTATAGCCTTTTTGATTAGAAGTACCATATATTTCAATGTTTAATGCTCTGCATACATTTCCATCTTCAATTCTTAAATAGGTATAACTAATCTGCACAGATCCCGAATTTACTTCAAATTTATTTCAAATTTAATTTTAAAGTAAACTTATATAAATATGCAACATTCGATCTTAGAGAGTCAACTATGGGACTGCTGCAAATTGCTCGCGCAAGTTTATTTCTGCATGTGCGTTTATAATTGAGACAGAAAAAATATATACATAAATCAGATTAGATTAATCGACGGAAAACCGAACAACTTCTATAGAATCTACAGCAAAAAATTTGCCACAGGCTTAGAATCCGTTGTTGCGAACTTCTTTACCTTATTTGCGGTAACTGCGAGTTAGTTCAAGTGTTTGCAGATGTCAGCAACAATGCTGAGCAATAATGTTTTACTCCAGGCAATTTTTATCGACGGAATTATTAAGAATGAAAAACCAAGGTGCGATTCCCAATTGATTCCATTGTAATAAAGCCATGTTCTTTGCGAGGGATTTAACGATATCAATTTAACAGATCAAATCTATCGCTTAATAGTATATACACGATAAAGTCTGACCCAGCCCCTATATCTTGGAAACAGTCGTAGATATGGAAGAATGTTTTATACGAAAGTGATAGGATATTAAGGAAAACACGATGAAAATATGGACTTGACCTTAAATGACCTTCTCAAGGCTAGGTCAATGTGACTAATGTTTTCTTAAATGGAACCTCTCATTTTTTATTGTATATTCTTGTAGCTTTTCAAAACACTACAATGAAGCCTTTTTTAATTAATAAGAGGAAAGTCGCTGATATCGACATAGATCTCTTAAAACGACACTCCCTTGTTTCTCAAAAACTAATTATTGCACTTTATTAATACTAATAAAATCATGATCTATTTAGCTAATTAAAGAAGTACAAATTCATAATTCGTATATATTTGTAGCTTTTTTCTATATTAAATCAGCTAAAAATAAATTCTAATACGAATGTAAAAATAAAATTTTTACGATTTTCTTTTGCAAATTGCGTAGTTTAAATAATAATGACAGTATTATTAATACTACGTCGTTTTAAATAATTGTAGTTTCCTAAATCAGTTTTATTTATATTATTTTTTTCTCTCTTAGTTTTTTCATAATACGATTTTAATTGAGGTGCAGCGTAAACCGCCACGCCTGTCTGTAAAACAGATCATGAGCTAACTTAATCTTTATAATGCTGCTTTATAGTGTCAAATAGCTCTATTAGAGCTGAAGGCAATCGTACATACATGGGAAAACTCTTGAAAAACTATCGCGTTACATATTTGCATCTTGCAGAACAGCATAAAGTAAATATGTATATAATTCAATAAAAATGTTTTATTATAACAAAGTAAAATGATTCTGGAAAATCTTATGTACATTCATTTGTAGGAACTTTATACAGATAATGCTTGTAAAATAAAAAGAATATGAATACGTAGCATTACTGCCTACTGTGTCAGTTTTGGAGCCCATTTTGTCAAACGCTCATTTTTGCATAACTTACGAAAAACTTAATTATTGCAAAATTGCAAATAGTATTATAAAAACTGCTTATACTATCTGATAGAACACTTTTTAGTTTGTACTTACCTATGTTTGTAAAGTTTTATTTTTACCTTTTGTTTAAGAAACATTGTCTAAAAGCAAAGTGATATCGGCGACTTTCCTCTATTTGTCGAGTTACAAGGTTTGAACGTTACAGTATCGCTGGCATTAGCGTTATCTAACGTGTCCGACGGCTAGAAAATCTCCTAAAGTTCAAGATCATAACCTGGATAACATTTGTTAAGATCAAGATTATTGGAGGTTGTGCCTTTTATTTTCATTTTTAAATGAATTTTTACCGTAAAAAGTGAATAACTTCCAATGGCCATGATCTTGACAAATGTTATCCAGATCATGAACTTGAATAACATTGACCTAGCCTTGAGAAGATCACTCAAGCTCGAATCCATATGTCTCTCTTAATATCCTTATATCCTACAACTTTCCTATGAAATATTTTTCCATATCTACAGCCATTTTCGAAATATAGAATCTGGGTCAGACTTTATAGATACCCTATATAGCAATGTCGTATTGTATTATGTAGAAGAGATAAAATTAATATCATGTACAAATTAATAAGTAAAAAAGTATCTTCAAAATTTTGTTTAATCAATTTTGATAATTAAAGAACTAATAACACCATACGTTCTTTATAAAATCTGGATAGAAGTTTCAATAACTTTACGTATGATACGCTACGATAATTCTATATGGTGACAATTATACCGATTTTTCGATTTAACTGTCTTAAAGATTAGAAGACCTCAGGCACACTTTAAAAGATACAACGTTTCCAGTGAATCTATTTTCGTCTCATTGTGAAAGAGAGAGAGAGTGAGAGAGGGGGGGGGAGAAGGGCGACGTTTTATTTCCGTGCGATCATTCACCGACACAGTTTAAATCGTAACTACTTGACCCGTAGCTGGGGCACCGTCGCAATTTATCGCGACAGATTTATCGCTCTCTTTCGCGATCCGCAAGGAGATTGCCCAATCATCATCGAGATCCCGCTCTCTAATTGATTAATAACAAATTATGCGGAGAGATGATGAATCGTGTTACTCGTAAGAACCCCCCAATTCTCTATCAAAAAAATTAAAGTTCTCGTAATGTACAAGGTCAAATCTTTGAAGCAATTACTGCTTTATAACTGGATGCATAAATTGCAGTTGAAGTGTTAAGAGTTAAATTACCGTACAATCCTATTATATCACATATAAATTAGCAAATTAAATATTATAGATTTCTAAGGAAATAAAAAATATAAAAGTATAATAAGAATAAGCTGTAGTATTTAAAGAAGGTGTCCATTCGATGGAGAAAGAATTCATTGAAAAAAGCAACAGAAGAAAACTCATTTTTATTCACAATTTTCATCTGCTATTTAATTATGTGTTGCTTTGTTGTTTATAGAATGCGGAAAATTAGAAAAGCCAGATATTATGACTTGAATATTAATTGAACTGCAAGAGCTCAAATCACGATTACATGCTCGAATTGTTATAGGCACTATCTAATTTCTCAGATAATCAATGATGAATTGAGAAATTTAGCGCCATTAAAAGCCTGATAAACTGACAGAATTTACGTACGTTCTTCTTATCACTCCGACAAGCAATTATATAGACATTAGTTATTTGGATTTTACTTGAATTGATTCAATTCACGTTTATTCATAAAACGATAAATTACACATTATCAAGTTATTGTGTGAAAGGCTGTAAATTTTTTGTCTAAAGCTACTATGAGAATGCGTTTAAATGTTCGTTTTACTCTTTTAATCGAAACTTTTTTTCTCTGCATTTTCCTTAATAACAAAAATTATTACGAAAAAAATTGTACACTCTGTACAGATTATTAAGAATTGTTTGTATAGCAGTGAGCTTTCAAATTTCGTTAATTTAAAATAAAATCTAGATTTACATAACCATCTGTTGCAGTCCAAAAATATTCACAAAAATGTAAATAGAGATCGAATAAAACACTAATTAATAATTCATCGATACATTTGCACGCAAACGTCATGTCTCGGGTTCGAGGCCGACGAGGATCGACTTCTTGCCAAGAGCAAATAAAATCGCAGTTTATATTTAGCCGGAATGGAAATCTGCGAAAGCTACACGGTTTTCAAGAGAATGATTTTATATTTCTAATGAAGAAACCGTGATGATCAACACATGAAAACCTTACTCGAAAATTAATTGTTATCCCGACAACGTTACGAATATACAGTGTGAAAGAAGTGATTTCGTAAGAAATAACTGTTGCTCTATATGTAAACAGTTGCAGAATAATGAATAGATAATAAAAGATAAAATTGTTAATAGCGACGGCATAGTAATTAATCTACTGCTGTAGTAATATACCGTGTTGCTATTTAATTTCGATTCACCTCTAATAAAAAAAAAACTTGAATTTTCTCAATCCTTTAATTACAAATCTTCCTTTTAAATATATCTTAAGTCAATTACAATATTTTTGAAAAAAGTTTCTAAACTAATCACACAAATACAGAGATTTAAAAAACGATTATTTAATCTAGTTAATATTTGTATAACAAAATTTAAATCAATTCAATTATAATGTGATAATATCTAACAAAACAAGATCGAATAATCATTATTAACAAAACATTCATTAATAGCACTTCAAGTAACTTGGCGGATGGGCACATTCGAATGAGATTCGAGAGCACCGATTGCCAACCGCAATTTAGCTTTTTATTGACAGCTATAAAATGACAAGATAAAAAGAGAATGACATTCGACGCTTTAATATACACAACTAGATATCCTTTGTCACGTAACGTATGTAGACGCATACCTCATGCATAGACATCACTCATCGGCATTCGTCGTATCGCGTCTCGAAATGCACTTCTTGCGTAGTTGATCCCCAGTAAGACGTCCAAAAAGTGTGGTGAAACTACAAGTGGAGAAAAATTCGAGAATAAACGCGACGATCGCGTATCTTTTTATACACATCGAATCGCGATTATCAAATTCTCTTTTATCGTATATACTAAAAAAAAAATTTTTGCCATTAAACGAACAAAACCGCAAGCATGTAACTTGAGATGAATATATATTCTGCTTCGGCAAAATGAGCATTTCCCTTTCATAAATTCAACCTCGTCACCTCGCCCGATTTTATATCCTATCTCAAAGAAACTTTCCGGGAACCGAGAGCCATATGTCATTAATCTAATGATATCTGTTGCGATTAGTGTGTAGGATTTGTTACCAGAGAAAGATTTATCCACTCTGCGGTAGCTTAAATAAATTTTCTCGTCGTCCTTCCGTGGGTCAATGCGATTGTATCTGCATACCGCTGCATCCCCATTGCTAAATGTAATAGAAAATTAATCCTCATTATAAAGACACTCGCGTGATACTCAACTTTTAAGTCGCGTAAGCGTCTCTGATAGATGTTTGGAGAAATTAATATTGCTTTATTATTTAATGGAATCTACGTACAAGCGTAGATTTTTATCAGCGAGAGTAACAAGTTCATTTCTGTACAATGACCAAAAACAAAAAAATTTATTTAAATGTCTCTAAACAATCGCACCGAGTATCGTGTCGATAAGAAAGGTCATCTTATACAATAAATGTCAATTCAACAATCATATTGCTCGCAATTTGATCTTATCAAGTTAACACTATGCGATAATAGGTCGCAATAACATGATATATTAACTAATATTTATCGCTAGGTCTGTACGATCCGTTTGTGTACGGAAATCGATTGTGTTAAATGTTAGTGCACTATGTATTTAAAAATAGGTAATAATAGAAAACTTTTTCATTTGTTTTTTCTGACACAGCTAATATGCAACTGTACATAAATGCTCTGTGAATATATATTATTTAATAAAAAGACAATTTATTATTAGAATTCAAATTAAATTATTATATTGTAAACACTTCACAGTAAGAGAATAATAAGTATTAATAATATATAATAAATCTTTTTATTTGGAAATTGACAGAAATATTTTTAAAACATAATTGTTAATAATTTACTAATAAAATTTGTATACACGGGATTTATAATTAAAGAGAAATTAAAAATAATACGTTGATTTCAATATTCTTGGTCACATTTATGTATGCATTCAGCAATTGCATCGTAATATAACGGATTGAATAAAAATAATTATCTTTATTCAACGTGTAAGTACGTAAATGATTTATACACGACGTTTATTATCAGATATGAATTATTTGAATCATAAAGTTTGTGGTAAAGCATTAACTAGTAGTTGCGATTAAAGTAAACTTCAGTCACTCTAAGTGGACCCATCTTCGTCAGCAATGAAGCATCGATACCGATTGATTCTGCAATTATTCTTAAAATACATCTCGGGTAAAATTTACTTGTCTTAACACCGAGACTCGATCGTGTCTCCTGATTATTATTTATAAATAAAACTAGGATTTATTTAAAATTTGTTTTCAATTTTATTCTTCCGTATCGCTCAGTTGTTATAACTCGATGTCAAAACAATAGCAATAAATGATGAGATGCAAGAGTCTTGCAAAAATATATAAGCTTGAAAATATATAAGGAGAACGCTTTTTGTCTCATCATTTAAATAACAGACCACAGTGGACTAAAAAATAGATCAAAATTAACGCTTTATTGTTAATTGCCGAAAACAAAAATTATCTCGTGAACATAACCAATTGATGTATGTTTACTTGTGCATTATGAGATGATAACTTCTGTCTTTATACATTTTTTGTTGATAAAAGTATAAAGAAAAGAGAAGCCGCATGAAAAAAAAAAATTATTCTAGGGTAACTATGTAAAATAAGTGCAATGTATAAAAACAGAAAGAAAAGAAAGATAAACAAATACGTGATGGTATTAATACGTGTATATAAAAGCGTTTATTATTGATATTATAAATAAAAATATTCGCGTATGATGAATTTTATTGCCTGCCGTGATGGCGTAAATGTACGGACAATCGTGCATGCTAAATAACTGCTAAATAATTGTTGGACATAAGAAGCTGGATACAGCGATAAGTCAGTACTTATACATGAAAAAAGCTCTTTTTGACATTCGAAATATTTTTTCACGATAAATTTAAATAAATAGTGTAAATATATAAAATATATTGATATATATATGTATATATGTTAGATTTTCTATAAAACTACGATAATAATCATAGAATAAATGTACAATGATATATATTCTAACTAAATAATTATTTTAATTAAAACTTATTGTATAATTCTTCTTAGCAACCGTCTTTAGATAATATCACTTTTGAAATGATAAACATTCAATATTATATGTACTAGGAAAATCTCACATCGTTACTATTACAATTTACGAGATTTTCTCGACATAGAAATTTCGTAATGCTTCTAAGGTTGAATCCAAAGTTTGAGAGTGCAAATCCTGAGGTCATGATATTTGAATGGCGCAAGAAATACCGCGATATAATATAAAAGAAATGATATTTTTATCTCATTGTGAAAGTGCACACGAATTATCGATAATACGAAAAATGATGTATTAAATACACAGAAAGAAGAATTTCTTGTAAATGTAACGAATAATATATTACATTTTTCAGAGTATACATAGTTTATCATTGTAATTTGTAAAATTAAATAAAAGAATTAGAAATTAGATTTTTTTTATTAAATTAGAATATACCATTAATTTTTTATCGTTGGTGACAAAATTTTTGAGGATGAATAAGAATAAATTATTTTACTTGATATTAATTACATGTTACGGTATTTCTCCACGTCTCCTATACAATATAGCACTAATTATAAATTTTTATGACTTAAGAAATGTGAAGATGACGAGAATAATCTGTTAAATAACAACACCAATTGAAAAAAAACAAACGTAACTTTCCTACATTCGCTTTTATCAAACGTTTACCAACAATAATCGAGTTCAATATAGATATGTGCAAGTGTGAAACATTTTTTCACATATAAATAGATATGTTTATATAATCGCTGCATCATGCCAAACTGTTCTTCTCTACGATGCAGACATCTATATGTGCGAATTGTAAGTGTAAGCTTGTCCGCAATCAGCGATGAAATGATTAATGTTGACATATTTATATAGCAACTATAAAAATTGATAAATCGACGCCACTCATGTTCGGTATGCTACAAGACGGACCTTGAACTTCTCGACACATTTTGATAAAATAACTGTTGTCAGTCTTTCAGCAGAGACAAAATAATAATCGCGATTGTATTTTAAATACAAACGTGTCATCCTAAGGAAAGAATCATGTTCATTTCTGACTTAATTATTAATAATTTATTTTATAAAATAATACATCTATATCACTTTAATTAATGTTTATTATTAAATATTATTGCTTTAAATAATTATATATTAAAAAAATTAATGTACAAAATTTTGTTCTTTTTTTTTGTTGCAAATGTAATTTTAAACTATTTTTTAAAATCATTTCTTAGTTTGTTTTGAAAAGGTGCCTAAGAGAATGTCTTTCAATATATTATTAAAAATAATTTTAAGAAAGTTAAAATAATCATGAAATTTTACTAAAAATAATTATGAAATTAATAATAACATTTCATGATGGAAGTTTAAATTTCATGAAAATCATTAATAATGTTATTAATATTATTAATTGTTGAAAAAGTCAATGAAACAAATAAAAAACAATGAAACGAGGTTATCACATTAACATTAAGATGGCAAGACTTGTGCAAGACCATCGCAATTTGCAATATAGTCAGTCCTTGTTTATTGCACTTAAAAATAATCTCATAATTTGATAAGGAGATTCAAATAAAGAAAATAGATTTAAAAATGTATTTCATAAAAAAATATGACTAAATTCTTTAAATTTTAACTCTTTATTTTGTTAATATAATTATCTTAAAAGAACAACTTAATATAAAAATATATAATGTTTGAATATATTATCAAAAATATATAATGTTTTACATATCTCTAAATTCTATATTCAGTAATATCACTTTCCGATATTAATTATATAAATACTAAATATATAATGAAATAATATGACAATCTAAAATTAAGTATTTTAAGGTCAATCAATATTTGTATGTCGAGAAAAAATAATTGAAGTCGAGAACAGAAGATGCAGAGGGACGGAAACTAAAACGATAAGAAGCTATGTGTGAGAGAGACTTCTTGATATTCGTTATATCATTAACGAAACGTTAATAACATTGTACTGAATCAAGGAAAGGGAAATTATCGCAGTTATCACCGTTTGTTGCATCTACTCGGCAACAAATTCACAGTCTATCTTCAACAAAGCGTCTGCACTTGAAGAAAAGAAAAATTTGTTCATTCATCGTCGTTATATTAACTACGGTAAAATTCTATTACTGCGAATCTAAGCATTAGTTCCAAGAAATATTATCATATAATTTCGCTAAAAAGCCTCTGTAATTATCACGCTTATAATAAATTAAGCGATGTGACGCGAAAATACTAATAAGAAAGTGACTTGTGATCTTTGACAGATCATTAATCTGAATGTATATATGTTCTTCATCCACCGTTAAAAAATCAAATATTTTATAAGCTGCGTTCCGTTATTCACTGTGAGTATGAAAATTTGTAGTATACGTAACGTAAATTATTTCAGTACTAACAGTGAATAACACAGCCATAATAAAAGGTTACAAATATTCATAATATTATTATAATATTATGAATATTTATATAACATTATTATATAAAGAATACGCGATACACAACGATACGAATTTTTATAGTAACATTTTGCAATCCAAGTGTTCAAGCTATCTCTTGAAAGAATTAATACTTTTCATTAATATTTTTCATATATAGGGTGGGGCACCTAAAACAAAACACCGGAATATCTCGCAAATTAAACACGGTAGGGAAAAATGTTTCAAACAAAAATTATATAATTCAAAGAGAGACAAATAATGATAAAATCATTTTTTTTTTTCGATTTTTCAAGATCACATGGAGATTACCTCCACTTCTTTTAATAGATGGTATGATTTTTTTTACACAATATGGTTCCTCTAATTATTCTGCATATAAAAGTAATAAGGTAGTGATATCAAAAAACCAATAGTTTACGAGATATTTTATACTTTATTATGGCAATATTAAATAACTCGTAAATTATTAATGTTTTAATAATCGTACCTTAATACTTTTATAAACAGAATAATGAGATGAATCAATTGGCGGAAAAAAAACATATATAGTTGCTTATTTAAAAAATTATCCATTTTGCATAGATATTTTTTTAAAGCAACTACATTTTTTTTCCTTCAATTGATTCATCTCATTATTCACAAAACCGTGCAAAAATACAAGACATTGCAATCGTATGAAAATGCAGCTCGTATTCGTTATAGCAGACAGCTCTTATTAAAACAAATAGAGGACTCAACGACTCAACTTGTGAAGATCGCCAAAACGACGGCAATTCGTATCTGCGTATCATAACAATTTCTTATCGCCCTTATCAACGATATATGTATATTCAGTATAACTGAACGCAGTCTACGATAATCGTTCCTATTTTTACTGTCAAGGCGGTTTACCAGAAGGTTCGCTGCTATCAGGCCGACCTTCGTATTACCGTGGAATGTTAATTCATTCGTGTCATGTATCGCCTCGAGAGAAACAACCTTACAGACCATCATCATCAACCCTCGGAAAGCTCCCCAATGCAAAACGCAAATATAAAAATGGTGCACTCGCAAAATGCAACCACACGCAAGTGCAACAAATTGGATAATGAACACTTGTGTGGCCTTCTCGTGAAATGTTGCGAGAACTTGTATGCAGGTTTCGCACGAAACTTTGAAAATTTAAAATACGCAATAATCGATCACATATGTGAAGAGAATAATATGCGTTTACAGTCTTATTATATTGGAAGAATCATTTTTATCAAATCTCAATAAACTTTTTTATAAGTTGAATGGATAAGATTTTATTATCACATTAAAAATATGTTTTAAATGTAATATTTTTATTTACCATTGATTTGGTTTGTCCCGTAGATGTCTTCGACTCATCTTGGATTCCGTCTTGTGTCATGATCACTTTCCTTCGCAAAACCGATTCGAATATCGTGTATCGATCGAATCTTTTTCATCCAAAAACTTGCATGTACCGCAGTGGAACTTAGTGACTCCAGTGACTCCGTGCCAATATCACCGGTAATCGTAGAGTTCCGAACAGACCATCCAGTATATTTGTGATCCATTAAACATCGGAGAATATTATTTACATCAATGCGATCGAGCGGTAAGATTTATTCTGAAAGATCAGATTTACTTCTGTGTCTTAACTTGCACGCGAGTTTACAATATGGACAAAAGTACATATCATAACGTTTCGCTGATAACGACCTCACATGAACAAAGCCAATACACAATACAATACAATTTATAAGCCATATTGTTTGCGCACATTTTTCGCTCGTGATTGTTTTAAGAGAGTTCTCTTAAAACTGTCTGCTTCATGTGGTGTTTGTTTTCCTTCGGATTTCTCGCGCCGGCAATCGATGCCGGTACCAATATCGATAGCAACACGGAATTTAAATCGAATGTATCGCTATCATAAAACTCGAAAAGCCGATTCCTGACCGATACCGAGAAACCTTTCTTACGGTTTCTCGAAAACTGTTTCGTTGCAAAAATGTCACGAATTTTTACAGCACGAGTCATTCCGAGCTTAACAGGATTCGGATATCAATCTTCGATTTTGGAGAACGTTTACTGTACTTTACGAAGATTTAATTTGTTTTTTTTCTTCTTGCTCGTAGTGCATCTCTCGCGAGATGTATCGGGCTCTCTTTGAAATTCAGAGCGACAAAGTTGCGAAGGTGCCGTGGAGGAGTTGAGAAGAACGTATGCGTGAAAACAGAGACAAGAAAAGGAGCCGGCACGACCGGCCGGCTCTTACGTACACTGACTTCTGACTGGTCGAGAGCTAGTAGGTGACTCCGGGAACCCCTACCATATCGCATAGCAACCGCTCGTAAGGCGACTGATAACTGTTTGTACTTCGTCAGGCATCGACAGATCTCGCCGAACAGACGTGTGATGTACTGTACATGTACGTACAAATACTCTATAAAAAAAAAAAAACAAGATTTAAACAAACAAGACGTTGAAAACTGGTGTACTGGAGTAGAAACTTTGATCAATTTGACGGACTGATCGGAAATAATGTATAGACGCAATAGGAGAACTGGACTTTGTGTCTTATAGTTAGAAAATACAATCTAAAGTTTAGATCGAGAAATAGAAAGTTTTTTTTATCTAGAAATTATCAAATAAAAAATTTAATACTTTTTTTATTCGGAAATATAACGAAAATGCAATATTTGATTGTAACAATATTTTTTTATTTTCATCGTGTCAATCTTTTAATATTTGGACCTTCAAAAGCGTATATTTAAGACCTTAGAATGTGGGATTTTTTATAATATTGTTCCAATCTCTCTTTGATCAAATTTCTTCCTTTTTTTAGAGAACTCTTGAGATTCTAAAATATCTTTTAATAATATTTAATTTGGAATAACTAAATGCATCATTTGATTGATTGAGTTGTTGAAAAATTCATTAGCAAATTATTCAAGGGTTAATCAAATCAACCCATAGTTGTGAATTTATATCATTATTGTACGAGATGTTAGATGCATCTCGGGAGATGCGAAAGAGTCGATCCGAAATAAAATGTTTTCCGACACTTTTAGATAGAGAAGAGCGATCGAGAAATGGCGCGTCCACTTTCGTTGCACGCATCCATGCCTGAAATCACGTACACACCCAAGAGATGGTATAGTGCACAGGTCGTAAATCGGAGCGATACGGCTCCGATTTTCAGCCGCTTCGCAAGGCGGCGTATGTCGCCAATAATAATTATTTTCGTATACGTGTTGTGCACGCGGAAAACAAAACAAGATAAAATATGTACATACGTTATGTATCCGGCGTGATAAAATGTTGCAAGAAAATGCTTGCGCTTGAATCTTTTGGTATCACTCGTGACAAAAGATATCGCGAATCAGTAATCGAGAGAGAGGAAAAGAAGTAAAAGAGAAGACGCGTAATATTATTAAATTATGTGGCAGTTTTACTTCCTATCGCAACATTGACCTCCTCCTATTGATCTTATCGTTATTATTTTCTCGATTTCCATAACAAGTTAAAACGTCTATGTACCAACTATGTCTATGTACCACTTCCGGATGTAACTGTATCCAACCCACGCCGACCTGTATTGAATCTAAATATCTATTCTCGTTTTAAGGCTAATTTTTTTAAATAAATATATATACAGGGTGTTTGGCGACTACCGCATTTTTTGTCATACGTGGGTAGAACAGCCTATACTGAATCAAAAAGTCCTGTACCATTTTG
>NW_017299706.1:179926-193162 GCF_001594075.2 Trachymyrmex cornetzi
TATAGGCTGTTCTACCCACGTATGACAAAAAATGCGGTAGTCGCCAAACACCCTGTATATATATATATATTCAATGAGCATCAGTTAATGAAAATAAATATAAGAAAAATTTATTTTTTTATTTATATTTCTATGAAGAAAACGCGCCCTTTGGACCAGCATTCGCGGACATTTTTCAAGTTCTTCATCGAGCATGAGCATCTTTTTTACAATATGCAGATACGAATTTTCACTTGACAATGAAATACAATATATTTATGCGCGAACCTCTCCTTTCCATTTCTCTTATCCTCTCTCTAATCCGACATATGTCAAGTGCTACGTAATGATATAATCGTAGATTCGAGACAGTGTTAATAAGAAGCAAACGACGGTATTACCGCCGCGCCGCGTCGCGCCGGAAGGATGAAAATACGGTCGGCCGATTGGCCATTGCACTCGACGATGCACCGCGAGACAGAATCGACCCTCCACCTTCGTCCCTTCTCTCTCTCTCTCCTCTACTCGTCTCGTTTTGCTTTTTTTTTTCTTAGTGACTGTGTAACCACTCCCTGCCCGGTTCTGTCGGACGTTCGCCGCAGTTCACCGTCTGCAAGAACGCACCGACCTACCGTGTATCGTCACGCACGATCGACGCAATCGGTACAACACATCGGTTATAGTTTGTTCTGTTTTCTTCACGACGCGACGGTGAAGCTCCCAGCGATTTATAAAATTGACATGAGGTAGTGAGAAACGTTTTTATGATACAATTAAATTTCTCCTTAAATAACTCATCCTTCTTAACCTTCTGAGGACCGGCATGTTTTCGATCGACTTTTTTATTTTAAGGGCTAAAACTTTTTTATCAATGTCATGGGGTTGAGTGGCAAAAAAGATGGCACCACTGTCGAATCTCTAAAGGGGTCTCCGGTCCTCTACAGGGCTGGGTGCATCCAGATGTTCTTTTATCCTTGTTTAACATTTATGAACACAAGGATAAAACAAGATCTGGGTGCATCCGGACAACAATTCTGAACGGCTCAGATTAATCATATTAAGCAAAAGTATTTAGATATAGTAATATAAAAAAAGAGAGGATTGTGTGTTCTTTATTCTAATGAAGAACGACGGAAAGCGTGCAATTTTTATATCAACATTTATCTACATACGATGCAATTTAAAATTTATCAAATGATTTATCTCGTTTAACACAAGTGCTAATAATTTGACGTTATAGGAAGACGTTAGGTATATAGAGAAATATTTGGCTTACGTAAAAGTATTTGACTTCTTATAAAAAAAATTCTGCATATATACAAGATGTGTTTCAGAACAATCAACTGCTATTATCAAAAAATAATACTGATAGTACAATTTGAAAAAACTTTGAATGACAATAAGTAATGAAAATTAGAAGATATTTGATTCTAATTTTAAATATAATATACAGAAATAATAATTTTTTAAAACGATAAATTCAAATTAAAATAACTTTATAAAATAATATTTTCTTATTTTAACATATACTGTCGTTTTTTTTTAATAGAATGAAAAATCAAAAAATCTTGGCGAAACTTTGTAAAACGCTGGCAACGAGTGGATTTACGGAATGAGGAACGACCCTTTGAACGATGATCTTTTTCAGTATTGTGACGAGAGAAAAGTGGCTCCTATGCCACTAATGAGGTAAGACCGACGACGCAGGCGCGACACATTTAAGAAAAATCCATCCTGTACACTGGATCGAAGGTAAATTTTTTACTATGTCCCAACAGTGCCCAACATGATTTACGATGGTGGGGGTTCAGATTAATAGGGGTATCAAAGGTGACCTTCACTAATTATTTTAGAGAGTCGCCTAATCCAAGAATACAGTAAGATTCGCATTTTACAATCTCTCTCTTCCCCTTTGCTTATTCTCATTGCACAACGTTTCTGCTAGAATACAATAAAACTGAACAAAACTAACATTTAACATATTGTATTAAATTTTAAAATAGAAAGAAATCCAGACAATTTATTCAAATTTGCACATGCGAGGAATTTCATTAACTTTAACAATAAACCTTGGAAAATAAAAAAGATAATATTTATCCTTCAGTCTTCCATTCAAGATCACGGCCAATATAATGGAAATGGCATACTATGACCTTTATCGACTGGGAGATCTCATCGGGATTCACAGTCTGGCGAGCGTCTGCGCGCGATCGGCGGATTGTAATGTTCGATCACGGTCACGATTCGCGCCTATTCGAGCAGCTAAAAAAGATGAGTAACACAACATGAAACGTGAACAACACATGCAAGTAAAAAAGAAGAAAAAGGGGACAAAGAAGAGGAAGATATAAAAGGTCAAAGGCGAACCTACTTCAATGACTTGGAGATCAAAGACTAAACTTGTTCTTTTTTTGCTTGTCGAGATTGGACGGAGAAACATTCTTGTGACAATCTTAACCGTTAGATTGCATCCATCCAAAAGGATAACACATTTTATCAGTCCAATTAGTTACATTTAAATATTTTTATATTATAAAGAAATCTAAATCTTTTCATTTAAGAGTCTTCAATTCAAGTTGTTCACATCACGAAATCAAAGTTTATATTGCAGAATAAATTTTTTATGACATTTGAACAAACCGATTTACAATTTCATTACAAATGGACTCTGCACGAGCTAATATTTCCGTTTGCGCGAGATGGATCATCAAATCGCTTCAACTTGCCCGTAAAGCAGTAACGCGTTTATTTTCGTCCGATGGTAGAAACTGATGTGAAAGCAATTGCAATCTTCTATAAGATGTATGTACATAGATTTCATGGTAGCACTGTCAAATATTTTTTCGCGCTGCGAAAAAAAAATGAGAGAGAGAGAGAGAGAGAGGAGGAGGAGGAAAGAGAGAAGAAACTCATCTTACTGAGAATGAGATTCGTATTGGTAAACAGTTTGTCAGGCCGCCAGTTTACGATAACTTGTCTAATCGGTGAACTTTCTGTGCGGGCCTCGTTTATTTTTAATTTTTAAAAATACTCACGCTTCTCCCTTTTAGCCTGATGCAATTTTTTTCAATCTTTATTAATGTTGTACAATAATCATTTACGAATTCACAGAAAGAAAATCCAATTTTTAATTCTTTCTGTGAAAAAATTAAATTAATTTTCGTACATTTTGTTTTTCTTTAAAAGGCCTATTTTATATTTACCCCGACATATAAAAGCGATTTAAATCTTTTAAATATCTTTTTTTGTCATTGTCATCCCACGTTACATATATCAATGTCAAAATCGGAGCATTGGCATCGCAACGCGACTGCGTCAGATGAATAAAGACGATATAATCAAGCGAATCGTCAATGTAAACGCAAGAAGCAAACTCTACACACGCACGCACAAAGCTAATCATATCGTTATGTCGATCTACACAAATCTTGTACATTACATTCACCCCCGACCAAGGGGTTAATGATTGTAAATAAAAAGAGAGACGAGGAAAGTATCGACGATTTTATTTATTTAACCTTTTTAACTAAAGTTATCACAGAATTATTTTAACAAAATTTAAAAATCTCTAAGAAAATTTAATTAAAATTTGGAAAATTTTTTAAAAATCTAATTTATCGAAAATTTAATTTACCAAAAAATTTTTTTAATTCTAAAACAAAAACTTTTTTTACAATTTGAATCAATGTTTATTAAATAAATCAATCAAAATTAAATACGTTTACTAGGAATGTTATAGTAAAATCTTCAACTCGAATTGCATCAAAATATGAAGTATCATATGACATCTTCTATAACATTTTCACATTTTCACATTTTTCTCATATGTTTAAATGCCATTCTTTTTTCTAAAAATAGTGCTTAAATGCTACTCTTTTTTTAAATGCAATCATACGCGCGCTGAACTCACCAATTCTCTGGAAGATGATCCTTTTTTTATTTTTAAGACTGAAGCTGCACGAAGTGAAATGCACTCGCGTTCGCACGTCCGCTCGGCGAAACACTTTCGCGCTTCCGGTTCTGAACTTTGCAAAGAACCGGATTTTTAGAGGGAGATCCGCATCGGACGAACGACAGTGACAGCGACGGCGACGGCGACGTCGACAACGGAGCTCGACAGTGGACCTTCACGTGGACGTGCGACGTCTCGTGTAAAAATGACGACGATATTCTCTCGCGCCGGAACGACTGCCGGCGGTACAAGGGCGTCGAAGGTCGCAGCTGCGCGTCGCAGCACGCAGGTGCGTCTCTGTTTCTCTCTCTCTCCTTCTTGCTTGTTCACATATTGGTAGCGCGCGCGATTCAGAAACCGCTCGGACATGACACGACGCAACGCGCCGATGAAAACGACGTCTTCATTTTATAATCGTTAAAATACGCGAGAAGATAAAATGCATTGCTGAAAGACAAAGATGGGAAGGAGAGAGAGAAAGAGAGAGGCCGCTCTTCTCAATTGATCACGTCTTCTTACCGTAATTAGAGAATGAAGTAAGCAGAGATTATAATTTTTCAGAACACTATCTCATTCAAGAAGAAATCAAAATCATAATTCTTTTGAAATTTCGTACATCCATTACGTTAATCAAAATGCTAAAAAAGAAAGAGAGAAGTTATTGGAAAGTGTAAAAGGATGATGCCATAATATATGCAGCATTGTTTAATATGTTATATATTAATCTTTCACCATGCTTTGTAAAGTATGGAAATTAATGCCTTACATTTAAGTAGAATGTAGTAAAACATAAATAATTTCTTAGCAGAAATTTATTTTTTTAAATAAGATCATGAATCTTACGGTATCTCTCTCAATAGTCTCTCTCTCTCTCTCTCTCTCTCTCTCTCTCTCTCTCTCTCTCTCTCTCTCTCTGTGAGTGTATATGAGAGTATTATAAGCTAGGTTAAACTTATATTTAGTTCGGATTCTTAAAATTGTTTGAATTAATAATTTCCGCAGAATTGTTTCTTAATTAAAATTATCGCGTATATTACAGTATTTATGCGATGTAGAGTATACACTAGATTATACATGCACAGAACTTGGAAAAAAAGATATGTATATGGAACAAATGCATTCCTAAGTATACGTCAATTAAGCATTTAAAATCAATTTGTGCGAATCTAGACGTACAAAATCAACGTGTAATCAATGATAATGACAAACAAAATCAGTCGTTGTAAATCTGTTCTTTGTAGCTGAATAGTAGAACTAGTTCAATAATAAGATTATAAACATATGAACTAGTTCAACTAATGCAGTACTTAAAATGAAGCATATAAAATATATATTTGAAATTTAGCGATATATGTATACGAGTAACAGGAAATAAAGTTTTTAATGCAATCCAGTGATAAATTATGTAGAACACCTATCGTTGAGTATCGCTCAGGGCGATTTAAGCTGTTCTACGGAATATACGGATTATATGGAAGAGATGGAACGTCGAAACACGGAGCATCTCGAACAAGTACCTAATAACGTACTTTAACAAGCTGTGCGAAGAACATGATGCTAGACGTGTGTATCGCGAAATGAAAAATTTGGCGAATATCTCTCTGGCGGGGTGATCGCCGATCAGCGTACGTTCCTGATAGAATCGCAAGATTCGCCACGAGAGGCGCAGCGTCGCGACGCTCGCCTTCCTCGTTCTCATACTGTGCTGCGGATTATGCCGCATTGCCGCAAACGTTCGTCATCGACGCGACCCGAGGGTCGTAGCGGCAACGGCTGGCAACGGCAGCGGCGACTAGGCCACCAGCGGATACCAGCGGATACGACGAAACGGAATGTTGTCGCGAAGCACGGTGTCGTCACGAAAGACGATGAGAGGATCACGACCGCGAAGCCGGGTCGTAGTCGATGAGATTGAAAAAGAAGAGGGGAAAAAATAAGAAAATAAGAAAATAAAGGAAAAATAAAGAAAATAAAAGCACAAGTTCACTTACCTTGATCACCGTCAGGAACCTGACGATCGGCAGCGCGAACATGAACATCCGTCGGCTGCCCGGTTTCATGTACCACTACAAATTCGTGACGGTCCTCCTGATGTCCAGCCTGTTCCTCGTCGTCTACCTGCTTCTACATTGGGGTATAATGTGCACAAATCTCGAGGCCTGGCGTCACGTGTCTACTGTGGTGAGTTTCACTGGGTGCAGTTACTCCGATCGGAACACCGTGCGCAATATCGCATCTTCGATACCGATCGCGCGAGGATTAAGTAATGAAGTTGGCATGGGGGGTGAATCGGGCGAATACGTCGAGATCGAGATAGTGAAGGTGTGCGAGAGTCGAGTCGAGTCGGTGGTGCGAGTGAATCCTGCGCCCGCCGCGCCGGATTTCACGAAAGGGGATGAACGGGGATGAAAGCGAACGCACGCGTACTCTGCCGCAGCCTCCGGAACGGAGCAAGCATGCCGATCACCCCGATCATCTCCGCAGCTTATTTCTACGTCTTACTCGCTTACGATTATTTCAAACGAGCGTGTATGTACGTACATTCGCTCTATCGGATTTTCTCTACAGTACTTCGTTTTGCGAATGAAAAGCGTAACAATCCGGACACGGCCCGGCCGGCAAACAAAAGTACAAGTTCAGTACAAAGATCAATTAAAACATAATTTGCGCTCGCAGAGGTCATTGATAAAGTGTGGACTCCTATGATTAAAATTGTAAACTTTACATGATTCACTGATAAACTTATCATTACGGAAGAGAAAGTCAAGTGTACTCTTGGCCCGAAACTGGAAAGTTCAGCTTTCCAGAAAATTGGCTGAGAGAGATAACTTATCCGGAAAAAATCTACTTACGATCGACTTTCATATATCGTTTTGACTGAATAATTTATTGATAAGCATTTAGGAATTTATTTTGACGAGAATTTACTTGTAAATTCAAATTGCGGTGATAATCTGGCAAGGCTGCATCCTAGTAACCCAAATAGTACTTCAGACATCAATCTCCATAAAATATTCCTAATTTTATCAAAAGATTGATCTATACTTGAATAAGAAATTCCTAAAATGTTTCGAAATGCTTAATAAGGTTCTTTAAATTCCATATTACATCGAATAATGTCAACTACAAGATAAAATTATTAAAATTATAATTCAACTGTGATTTTGATTTTCTTTTTTATCGAATCGATAGGATATACATTTACTGCAATTATTAATGATTTTAAAAAGTTACGTAGATCACGTAGATTAAAGTTTATTGATTTATAGAAAAAGATAAAATTATTACATTGACTTATAAATTTTTGCTACAATATTAAATAATTTTTTTTTACAAAATATATCAAAAGTTTTCGCGTCAAGATTTTATTTATTAAAATTATTGCAACTCTAGATTTCTTTATAATTCGTAATGTCTCAGGAATATCCTTTAGTAAGCATAATTATAGAAAGATTTTAAACTACAGGTTGAAATTTTGGCTATTATGTCATTTTAATCCTGATTTACATCTCAAGATAAAATGACACGATGGCGTTGAAGTTGCCCGAACGTAGCCTTAATCAGGCTTAAAGATGATGAAGTCTTATATGATTTAAATCCTATATGTTACTGGTTATTACATTCTAACAGTACAGTCGCAGCATACAATTAAGAGGAAAATCGCTTATGTAATACTCGACCGACACACGCAAGAATGTCGTGAGACAAGAGCGATAACATATAACATCTAACATTTTTTTCATAAACTTTACTGATGTATATACACTCATTCAATTAAAAATTTTTTAAAAAGATTCAAATGTTATCAAATCATTCTAAAAATTTTTATAGTTTTTTCAAACATATTTTGATTGCACTTGTGAAATAAATGATAGAGAGAAAGAGAAATGTGCAGATTTTTATTTTACCTACTGGACGTTAAACAAAAGGATGTTTAAAGAATAAATAGTATATTCATTACCTAATCGACGTATAATGAATATAGATAAAAAAATCACATACGTATATTTTCATATAAATGGACATTCTAAATTAAAATTAAACTAATAGAGATGGATCGCAACGTACATAATTTTAATTTAATAATTAAAAATATCTCTTCATCATATGGTGAAAGTTACTTTTATTGGAAAGAACAAAGAGGTAGATATAATTACTCCATTTTAACAGTGATGTAAGCATGTTGGCTTGACTTACTATTACTTCAAATAAATCACTTATCTGTTGTATATTTTTTGCATTTTTTAAAAGGGTGTTATTTTATATATATATATATGTAGTATACTCTTGAAACATTCGTTTTCTGGTAAAACGTAATAGTGTACAATACCTAATAAAAGAGATAAGGCAATTCTCCGTCTTGAGAGCGTTTTCGATAAGTACCACCTCGGATGCGCAGAATGTGTAGTGCAGGCACATATGACATGCCTGTACGAGAGCCACGAAGTCGCGTCGTCCTCTCCCGAGACCGTTCCCTCATCGTAGCTGATTCGGCCGACTAAAAATATCACACGAACGAGCTCGTGCAACATAACGACATTGTACAACATGCACACATGTGGTTTACACGAATATGGGTGTTGCCCACGCGCGCAACAGAGCTATGCTCTTTCATTGCTCTCGATTCTCGTGACTCGGACAGTGCGTTACAGAAAGAAACTGTCCACTGAAACGTTCGTTCAGCTTTGTTATTAAACTAATATTTATTCGAAATGAAATAGCGCAAAATCCTTTATTCATTCGCAGATAAAATTACTTACAAGTAAACCTACCTTTTGACTCGCCGAATTTAATGATAATCACGAGTACTTAATTTCTTGCATTTTAGCTCACTCTGTTACAGCTAGGATAGAGCGGGGCTAGTTGTGACACTTAATTCTTCTTTAAGTTATTATAAATCTGCAGACACAAATACGATAGATTAATAGTAAATGCTTTAAAACGTTGCATGTTCGTCTAGCTCAGTAATTAAGTAATTATAAATCCTTAATATATCTCGTAAATAAGAAAAAATTATGTTAATTGCAAGGCTACAAAGTGGATCGATGTGCCCCACATGAGGCATGTTGAGCATTCTCGAAGGATAAGTTGAGCCATGAAGATATCATCATTTAATGAGAGGTTATATATTATTAAAGACATGAAAGGATTATGTGTTATAGATTAATTAAAATTTTATTATTTTCTTCTTATGTATAGTAATTTGTGATACTCTCTCTTTTCAAATGCTTTAATTAACAAAATTAGAAAAACTAAAATCTTTACTCTTTATAATAATAATTATACGTAAAATATATGTTTAATTAATCATTAACAAGCTCCATATCGGTGACTAAAATATTTTTTTTTATAATTGGAAAACCGTAAATAAAATAGCAACTTGAACATTAAAGTTAAAAAAGACGTTAATAATTTATAAAAACATATATGATTATTGTTAATCTCTTTAATTATCATGTAGATCAAAAAGAATATTCACCTATTAATTTTACTTTTGATGTACAAAAATGAAAAAGCGCACATCTTTAAAATTCAGAATTAGCTGTAATAGAATGAGCTAAAATGCAAGAAATTAAATATCTACTCGTGCTTATCATAGTTTGCACTCTTAAACCTGCACCATTGTTGATGAAAAAAATATGTGTCTATTATTTTCATCTGCTCTACAAATATACCTTAAGTTCCATTAAATTCGGCGAGTCATAGAAAGGTAGGTTTATTTTGTTAGAAACAGAGTAATTAAAATAATTTTTACTAATTAATATAATTATCAACTTGACTTTAATAGTTATACCTTTTCTGGTTCAGAATCTCCCTCCCTTTTGCACTTTTTCCAAAAAGTTTAATTTAATTTCAAATAAAATTTTTAATAAACATTAATATAATAAATATCAAAAGAATTGCAACGAATCATGGTTATAACGTTCTAGTTTTAGAAAAATGATTATTTGTAAATAATTATTTATCAATAATTATCATTACTTAATTCACGTAATTTGCGTACATTTTCTATTTTTCTTCTTTTTCGATTCCGAAATTGAAAATTTTCCGCTTATTCGCGTAGTACTCGATCATATAATTTCCATTTTAGTGCAGCCAGCACCGAGACGGTACAGCGATGGGAATTCTCTGCGAACCACTGTGCAGAGAAAAAGGGATAAATTCGCTAGCATGTGAGACGCTCCATGCGGGCAAAGAGGCTGTTTTCTCCGCGCATTGGGAAGCGACACGACTTGTATTCAAGGCTTCGAGGTATTCCTTTGTTCTTTTTTCACACTATGCGAGAGAACCGAAGAGTTACACGCTTTTCTCAGCTTTTCTAATTTTTTTTTTGTTACTTTCATATTTTTTAAATATTAGAAAATGTTAATCCTCTCTCATATATATGAATTAATCTTATCTTAATTTGCGTATAGGACTAAAATCCCTTCGGAGCAATTCGAGTCGCTCTATTGGATGGATGCGACCGGATTGCAACACTTCCCATCTGAGGAGGATTTTATCATCATGATCAAAGATTTAACTATCAATAAACTCAACGTGACTCTTACACGACATCAGCTAGAAAGACTCGCCCGGTTGCGCACCCATCGAGTCGAGACCGATGCCACGAGACGTCGGCTGGAGATGGAGAACCTTTGGCCGTTGCTGCAAGAGAATGAATATTTAATGGCGATTTTGTACGAAGATAGGGATGTGTTTCCGCAGCCGATCGGCACGTGCGGCACATTCTACGCGGTCGAGTACGTCCGACCGATCGAAACACCCACGACGGTGTTAGCGTTGTCCGATTCGAAACCAGAGTGGGCCAAAAGGTTAAAACTCGCTGTGATGATCCTTAATCTACTCGAAGAGTTGGAGACGAATTTTCCCGAGCCACTTTATCTCTGTGATGTGAAAATTAATCATTTCGGTTTACCCCTGGGCGGGCAAAAACTGAAATTCTTAGATCTGGACGCAGTCTTCCCTAAAACCATTATCGATCGTATTATCAGTGACGGTAAGAGCTGCGAAAAGCATGAGGACTGTGATTATTTCGATTGCCGGTCTACCTGCTCGAAGGAGAAACGCTGCGAATCTCCGGTTCTTAATAATAATTTACAGGTAAAATTAGTACTATTAAGTTTTTTTTTTGTTATATTTGATATTATATGTATTTAACTAGTATATTTTTAATTAGTATATTTTTCATACACGTATAAAAGTATTATTTCAAATATTTTGACGGTATTTTCGATAAAATAATACATTACCATTGTTACTTTTATTGCGTATTACTCCTTGTTACATATAAATAGAATTATTTAATAGAAACTCTCTAAACAATGGATAAAATTTCAGTTGTTATTACTAATTTTAATATTTTATTTCAATTTTATTATAAATTTTTGTTGCAAGAGTTATGTACGATTATAGATTATTTGTGAGAAGATTTTTCTCGGTTGGACGCTCTCAGGGACGATAATTATTCCTGGATTGCTCATGTCGGAGCATACTACTAGCACATTGGCAGTGTTATTGAGACAATGCGCTAATCCAGACGGCGGCACGACGCATTTACCACGTGCGGCAGCGCCAGACAACTTACAGAAACGACTTTACAACATGCTTAGCGAGATGGAACAAGAATACTCGGCATTTACGTGAAAACAAAATAATATTGATAAAAAAATTATTTATCTAAAATTACGAAATCAAGTGTCCTCTTTTCGATGCTGATGATAAAAACTCTATAAATTTACAATCAGAAATACAGGATTTATATTTCTCATTATAAAGATTTTTTTATAAAAATTGAAATCGTAAAAATGACACTATTTATTTCAAGTTAGAAATTATAGTACGTATGTACCTACATACATAAAATTGCACACTTTTATGTTACATATTAGTATTGTATGCAAGGTGTCCCATAACTCTTAATTTGGAGACGAGGTAGTTTCTCCCGTCAAGTATATTTTTCAAGTTTAGTACATTATATAAAAATATTTTTTTTATATTATTATGAAAGAGACACTACCATTAAAGAAACGTAGCGCGCTATAGCACATCCTTTGTAGGAAGAAGAACGCTTATGTAATAAAAAATTATTGTTTTGTTTAAATAAATTGAGAATATAAAAAAATGCATATATTAGGGAAGAATATAGATTTTTACAATTAAAATGAGAAAATAACCATGTCCGTAAAACCTAAGGTTATCGTTCTTTTCCCCAAACATGTACTCTTTTTTTTGGGCGTCCAGGCGAGTTTTCAATGTGTACTCTTTTTTATACTTTTAGGACTTAGGAGCGAGCGAAGGGATGAGTTATTAAATCGGACGTTATTAAGTTACTGTGATACTGTCACACATGAATAGGGTGACCAAACGTTCAATTTTTTCCGGACGTGTATTCCTTTTTTTCTAAAAACATCCGGGGACATCCAACCGAGTTTTTAGCGTGTTTGAGATATTCATTTTGAGAGAGAAAGAGAGAGAGAGAGAACGAGGGAACTGGAAATTATTAAGTCCACTGCAAATAAAATACATAGTAATGATTATTGTATATCTGTAATAAAATTAAAAAATTATTAGGTATTATTTTATTATATTAATATTTTTTTGCTAATACTAAATACATATTTTCATGTTCTCAGGATTTTTATAAATATACTTTTTTTTTCTTTTACTTGTATTGAGTTAAAATATATAATTTATTTTCTACACTATAATTTAACCTAAAATGTTCTCTTTTTTGTTCTACTTTTCAATCAGAAATGTCCTAATAATTTATCTAGAGATCTGATCATCCTAGCAAGGCCAGAATTAGACTACGCATTGAAGATTGAAATTTGACTAATGAGAGGACAACGAAATTTTATCTCTTTACTGGCGGATTTACGGGGACCATGCCCTTTCCCCCTTCTCCTTGGAATCTCCCTCTTTAAAAATATTTTATAATAAAATGTTATATATATTTTTAATATTTCTAAAATGCTTACAATTTTTATATTCCAAAAATATTTTTTAATTTTTAAGGAACTCTTAAGTTCTTGCGGCTTAAAGCTTACTGTTCTATTGTTAATTCCGCGTTATGCAAAAGTCTCTAATTGTAAGCACAAGGTTGAAACACCTATTGTAGATCCGGACATACGACCAATATGAATGCTCCCTAAGTAATGCCTTAAGACACCAATATCCTCTGATTGGTTCGTAACTTCTTAAGACTGTACTTAATGCTTAGTTCAGACTGGACTCAGCAAGCGTCAAACAGTGGAGCAACCAATCAGCGAGGCGATATTTACAATGGCGCATAAGATATCGCC
>NW_017299706.1:193273-217767 GCF_001594075.2 Trachymyrmex cornetzi
CCATTGCCATCAGCGGTCCATTCTAGATGTCGATGCTCTTGCTGCATCCAGTTTGAACTAGACATTAGACGGTCTTGAATACAAGATTCGAGCATTCGACTATGACCTCTGTTACACGGCACGCTTTACATCGAAGTTATAACATCGATGTTATGAAACTGGCCAATCATAGCTATTCCTCTGAAGAATAGAATGACTGTGATTGGGCAGTTACATAACATCGATGTCATAATTTCGGCGTAAAGCGTGCCGTGTAAACGTAGTATATGAAGGGAGGGCTCCGATTGCACACATCGCATATTGCACACATGTATCGCTGATTGGCCAATTTAAAAATAAAATAATCTCATTGGCAAAACAGTGAAAAATTACTAGGCACCAGTTGAGTGGTGTGTACAATCAGAACTGTAGGCAAACGGGATCCTCCCGTATATGAATACCGGCAACTCCAATCAACTCCACCAACTCTCATCAACTCCGATTAACCTAATCGGTCGATTAAGTGTCAACCGTGATTGGTCAGTTCCAATGTAACAATCGACCGATTAGGTTAATCAGAGTTGGTGAGACCGGCCCTACAAGTCCCCAGTCTACATACTTCTTTGTCTATGACTGGCACGAGACGTTCATACACGTATCTTGTTCGATAATTTCGTGGAATTTATTTATAAAAACTGATATTTTTTTCTCCATGGAGAATAAACTGCAATTTGGTGGTTATCCTGCTGAATACGATCCTGTGAAACATGGGCCATATGATCCTGCACGCTATTATGGAAAACGTTAGTTCGTTTATAGCATCACATAAGTACTTCTTTTGCTTGGCACAATTAATAATATTATGTAATAATAACCCCTTTCTTTATGCAGCTGACACTCCTTACTTGGATTTGAAGCTCAAAGAAGTTCCTGGCTGGTTTGCAAGACGGCAAAAAAGTCCACAGGCACTTATAGGAGTGTTTTCACGAGGTACTTGCACACGAGAAAGAAACCATTTTATTAGCCAAAAATTACATAACTTTGATATGACATTCAGAAAACAGTGCCTAACTTATGTAAAAATACCTTGTCATAATGTTACTCGGTTCATTTTGTAGCGTTTTGGCGTTGGCAACATAAGTACGTACAGCCTAAACGAACTGGCATAGCTCCCTTCTTTCAAGTTGTAGTTGCTTCTATGTTCGTGTTTTATGTAATGAATTATCAAAAGCTACGTAAGTATTACTCAAATAATTAATTCTATTTTTAATGCAACTGTAAATTTAATGTTTTGTTTTTTTTTTTCATTTTAGGTCACCATAAGCTTTACAAATATCACTAATTGTGCTTGATTAATGATAGTGTCTGTATTTAGACACTTCCATAGATGATAGGAATAAAAGCGATTATCCTTCAATTGTTCATGAAAGGTATTCAATTGTTTAGAATGCATTTGAATAAATATTCATAGTATGTATAAAAATACATAATTTGTATTTGCTATATTAATTCCTAATATAAAATGTTAATTAAAGCAGTTAAAAATTATTTGTGCTAATCTTATATCTTAAAAACTATGATATTGAAAAATTTATAAATTATAAACAACAATAACATACAATGAATCAGTTTACAAACGAATAACTGTTCTAAACATTTTTAGGGAAGACTGTAGTATACTCTACTATAAAAATTAGAGAAATAATTCTGTTTTAAATAAAATATAGATAATTTATATATAATTGTGTGTAGGCATATATATATATATATATATATAATCTTACATATTTAGATGAACTTGTGTAATAAAATATAATTGACAATATAGAATAGAGAGTGATTTTTGTGAACTACAAGTGATAAACAAATTGTTAACGGATCTGAAGTAATATAATAGTAAAAACAAAAAAAAATGATAAAATTGAAGACAGAATGAGCAACATATAAATTTATACACTTTAATTTATTAAGATATCAAATTCATCCATAGAAGATAAATTGAAATTTAATACAATCTAAAGTATGGAACATTTCAACTTGGTCTTCTTCGGCTATTTTAGGATCACAATAAAAATTTTTAATAAATTTATAAAAATAAATAACAAAACAAATGATAAATATACAATGGGCTCTCAGTGACTAACTAATAGTTAAACAAAGAAACGAGCTAATGAGAGTGCAGTTTACAATGCGCCAATTGATAATGACTTTTTACAATTTATTCATCAAAATGTACTTACATGACAATTTTTTCGAACGTTTCGGCTTTTTGCGTCATCAGCGAAATAATTAAATGTTGGAAAGAACATAGGAACAAATTAACGAAATCATCCAAGGTTAGACAATATAACATCGTAAATAAATAATATTAACAATAAATCTTGATTAAGTCAGTGAGTAATCAGCTTAGATTGTTAGATCCTGGAACTGTTTCATCGTTTCGAAAAAAAAACCGATATGCATAATTATTTTTAAACACATTTATTCTGATTATCTATTGAAATTAGATATACATATATATATTTGTTTTTATATTTTTTGTTGAAAGAATAAAACATGTTATGTTCGTGTTTTCGTCTTACGCGCAACATGTATAATACACACACACACACACACACACACATCTTCAAACGCGTCATAGATATGCAACAGTATGGCATGTTCAAGGTATACAAGCTGACTAATAAAAAAAAATGAAGTGATAAAACATAGTAGTTTATAATTACTATTGCGTCAACATCGCGACTGTCTTTTAAGGTCAACCCGAACTCGCGATAATGCTAGAATTCTTTCTTTTTTGCATTTTTTAAATAAAATGGTTCTATTACTAAAATATTACATGTTGTTTTTTTAATGGGCCTTATTCTTTCAATAGATTTTTAGACATCTGCAATTCATACGTTTATATCTAATGAAAAATAAGCGCACAATATTTAAAAATATTTTTTATATTTAGTACATTATTAATAATAAATCCAAATAGCATAGAGAATCCAAAAAGAATTCTTTTTTCATTCCCGATCTTACAAAATGAATTCTTTTTCTATCCCACTTCTGTTCTAAAAGTATTCCTAAGGATACCAAAATAATTCACTTTTGTCACCAAATGTGAGTTCTTTTTCGGATCCAAAAGATACTCTTTTTTTCCATCTTATAATTAGTATGGGATTCTTTTAGAAAGAATTATTACGAATGTTAGCTAATAGAGATGTTAGCTAATAATCTATCAAGGGCTTATGTATATACTTTAATACTTTAATTATTAAATATTTTTTTATATACATAAATAGTGTGTAATATAAAATATGTATTATACGTTTTATATAATATTAGTCATTTTTCAAAAAAATAGTTTGTGAAATATTTGTCAGAAACAGATCAACTATCTTGAACAAAAAATAGAAAAGATATATTAAAAATAATAAGAATTTTTTGAAAAATGTTTATTTACTTTTAGTATAAATCAAAGCCTTGAAAAAGACAGATCGAAGTAGAAACCGATCCAACCGATAAATAAAAATCTGGCAGCGTATTGACAGCGAAAATGGAGAATTGTGTTTTACATAATTATGTATGGCTTTATAGATTTAAGGTTTATTGGTTTAGGGTTTATGGATGTATGGTTTATGGGTTTAGAGAGGATTCTGTTTTATTTGCTGGATCGATTCTTATTTTCATCACTCTACACATAACTGACAAAAAGTACCTAATATTTATTTAAAAATAGTTATAACTTCATTATATCGACCTTTGAACTCCAATATCTCGGAACCTGTAGATTTTAGAACCACGTGCTCATTGAGACTTTTGATCAGGATACCATAAGCTACCATACTAAATTTTCAGCCATTTTGACCGAAAGTACTTTCCCATAAGAAAACTGGCGGGGTCCTTTAACGTATGTAATGTTATGAAATTAAATTCAAATTGTATAACTTAAAATTATATTAAATTTCATGAAATTTTTAATAGTGTAGTTAAAAAAATTAAATATTAAATTATAAGTGAAATCTTTTTATAAAAGTTTCAAAAAAATGATGTCTGGATTAAAGCAAATAACGCCAATATCAAGTTCATCATCTACAACATCAGCGATCATTGTCAAGGTATATTCACACAAACTTGCATAGCCGCATAAACGTATGCATAAAGAATATTATCCAATCACATTTTATGTACGACTTTAAAAGAGAACTGCAATTGGATAATTTTCTTTATGCATATGTTTACGCGGCTATGCAAGTTTGTGTGGATATACCCTAAACCGTTGACCCAATAATGCATAAACTGTGGCAAACTGCGCAAAGAGCAAACAATTTTCGTCCTACTCGCGCATCGAAGACACATATACTGACGCGTACTGACGCGTATTCGAACGATTATTGAACGGAGAGGATGGCGATTAGCTGATCGGTAGGTGACATGCGCACTGCCGACCAATCGGAGTGAAACCAGGGGACAAAACTCAGGTTCCCCAGCAATATGGCTGTCAGTATAAATTTGATGCTTGTAACATGAGTTTCTCTCCAAGAAATTTGACAAGCGTAAGCGTAGTTTCGCATTACGCGCGGCATGATGTGATTTTCGTATGTCCGGCAATGCGGAAGTGGCAACGCGGATCGGTTGAAGCCGAAACAAGACTGCCAAAACAATTTTTGAGAAAGCAGGTATGCGATCCATTGACATTGGTTCCTCGGTCTATTGGTCGTTCCTTGACGACCGATCACTTCGTTATATCCATATTGCACTCGGACCGACGCGCCATGATTTTATCCACGATCCTTCCACATTCGCGAGTTATTCGCAAGATACGATCGCTCGGAATATCGCTGACGTACCATCGCCGTCACCACTGTCATCACTGTCATCATCATCACCACCGTTACCACCAAGACGTCCAGCAAGCATTTAGCAGCGCATCCTCATTTCTCTTCGTCTCGTCATCGCTGCTTTATTCTCCGTTTTTCTTTTCTCCAGACTAATCGTGTCCAAACGTCCCTGCTATTTGTAACCATTGATTATCATTTATCTTATTACCGCAACTTTACTCTTCTGCTCGAAGATAATCTTCAGAATGCCAGAAGGAAGTTTGCCCAGAGTATCGTACAATTAAATACACAATTTTGTCTATATAAGAATTAGAGAATCTCTCAACAGTTCTCTTTCGAGTATTTCTAAAAGCTAGTGATAGCACCGTCAATTTATACTCGAATCAATTCTATACATATATATGTAGGAATATTGTAAAAAATTTTATTAGATATTTTTATAGGTAAATAAGCTTTAATCGTTTGTGATTGTTTGATTTCAGATATTCAAGAGTCGTTTATTGAGCAATATACTTTATCATCATGACGTCAAGGTATATACATAAAGTATTATACAATATACTTTGAAAATATATAATAGTAATATATAAATGTAACCGTATTAGTTATATATTATGAGAGATACATTATATATAAACAAGTAAATATTTTAAAAAATTTATTTTTTATTAGTAATTTATATTATATTGGATGTATTTTAATTTTTAGATTGGACAGATTATTCATATTGTTGGAGACTGGAACAAACGCAGTTACCAAGAGAGCAGCTGCGCAACAATTGGGAGAAGCACAGAGATTACATCCTCATGATCTACATCACTTATTAGCAAGAGTCTCTACCTTATTAAAATCTTCACAATGGGATACTCGAATATCGGCTGCCCATGCTGTACAAGCTATACTTGCTCAAGTTCCTCCTTGGAACCCACAACCAATTAAGAAGGAAGTTTCTGCAGGTAATATTAATACATAATAAAGAATGGCTCAACAAATTTAAATAAAAGAAATAACAATAAGAATAGCTACAAGCCAAATCAAATAAAATTTAAATATAATGTAAATATAATACAATTGACATTAAACATAAAAATAAAACAAAATCAAAATATATATCTATCAACATAAATATATATTCTGTCGATTGTATACAATATTATTAGGACATAAACATTGAAGGTCTAATTTTAATTATTTTCCGACCTAAACATCGAAGTTTTAATTTTAATTATTTTCTGTATTACTTATATCAGTCTTTTCAGTCAACCGCTATTAATATACACATTAGTTTAAATTTTGTTTGATTTGGCTCGTAGCTATTCTTATTGTTATTTCTTGTATTTTAATATTAATACATTGTTAATTAATTTTTATACCTTTAATAAGAATTTTTGAAAGTTTCAATTATATCATGTATGAGTGTTTTGAATTAATAGATGAATCTAAAGTGAAACGCAAGCCTTCCACTACCAGATTGAATTTAGAGTCTTTTGATATGAGCAGAGTTCTAGCTCGTAGTTCACATCTTACTGGATCTGAGGGCAGTGAGTACGACTTGACTGTATCAGAGGGAGAACAATTGTCACTTCCCAATCAGCAAGAAAAATTAGCTGCAAAGTTAGGTTTTCATCCACGTTTGATGGGTGTTGACGATTTATTTACTGTTGAGGATTTGGCTCTAGTACAGGCGCCATGTATAACACAAACTGCTACACCTGTTGATGACTCTGAAGGATTGATGAGCAGAAGAGAAATGAATAGAGCGAAACGCAAAGTATTTTCAAACTTTTATATTTAACTATTTATAATTAACGTTTTCTTTAAATTATTGCAGTTTATGTCAGCAAGTGTTGAAAACTTATAATATTCAGGATTGCTTTACATGCTTCATGTTTTATTTATAAAGTTCATGATAAAGATATTAATTATTTATATCTTAATAATAGGCTCGTCAATCAGTATCGAAACAACGATCGCGCGAACCGGATGACTATCGCGCTAATGATGACAATTTAAATTCAATGAATGTTCAATCTCCAATTGGTGAACCAGCAACCAAAAAAATTATATTAGAGGACACAATCTCATCAGACACTGGATCAAAATGCAACATATCTAACGAGCAAGTAAATGGAGTACCAGATAGTACTGGATGCTGGCCAGATTCAATCGTAGATTGGCCTTTAGAATCTTTTGCGGAAAGTCTTTGTCAGGATTTATTTAGTCAAAAATGGGAAGTGCGTCATGGAGCAGCAACAGCTTTACGAGAACTCATAAGACTTCATGGTAAAGGTACGCAAGTCTATAATAAATATAGTTCCCTCAATGTTAACTGCTAAACACTAAATGTGCTTGAATACACAGGAGCAGGCAAGTCTACAGATCAAACTCCAGAAGAAATGCAAGAAAGCCATTATGAATGGGTGATCGATGCCGCCTTACGATTATTGTGTGTATTAGGGCTTGATCGATTTGGAGATTTCGTATCTGATCAAGTTGTTGCTCCAGTACGAGAAACATGTGCTCAAGCATTAGGATCGCTCTTCCTATTAGTACCTGGTGGTCCAAATACCAAAGATACAAATGGTGTTTTTCCTGGAATATTTTCTGTAATTCTCAAACTGTTGGAACATAATGAATGGGAAGCGAGACACGGTGCATTTCTTGCTTTAAAATATTTATTGGCCGTACGAGACGATCTGTTAGACGAGGTATTGCCACAAGTGTTTCCTGCTATCATGCAAGGATTATCCGATCCTGTCGATGACGTAGGTGCAGCTGCTGCAAGTGCACTTATACCAGTAGCACACGCTCTTCCGCGATTATTAAAATCAACAGAATTAGAAACTATCGTAATACGTCTTTGGCAATTATTAAAAGAACAAGATGACTTGGCTGCAGCTTGTAACACTTTTATGGGTCTCTTGGCTGCGATACTTTCATTACCAGCGGCACATGCTTGTTTAACGCCCCAGCCATTATCGCAGGTAATGCAACAATATCTTTATTCTTTCGGTAAAGGGATACAGATATTTAAATATTTTTTAATAATGGTTGAACAATATTTAGGTATTACCACGTTTATGGCCATTTCTCAGCCATTCAAGTTCAAGTGTACGTAAAGCCACAATGGTTGAACAATGTTTATTTAGGTATTACCACGTTTATGGCCATTTCTCAGCCATTCAAGTTCAAGTGTACGTAAAGCCACATTACAAACATTGCAAACTTTAACTGGAAACGATAGCAATTATAGCGAAAATAAGAAGGAACGATGGGGTGAAGGTGGTGGATTAGTTTTACAGGAAACATTGAGGCATGTGGTTCAGTGTGTGTTAATTGAGCATATTAGCACGATACAAGATGTGGCCGAACGTGTCTGGGAAAATCTAGTCGTGCAGAGTGATCTCGAATTATTGTTACATGCGGCGTGCCCTCATGTCAGTACATGGCTATGCCTTGCCATGCAACCAGAACATGTGCCATTCAACCCAAATTTGTTGATGACAGTCGCTAGTTCTATTAAGGGCACAAAGAATAATCAAATGGTCGCCTACTGCGACGGACAATTGGATATTAATAGCGGAAACAGTAATATTAATGCAAATGCGAAATCGTTATCTGAATTGAAAATGTATATTGGTGGGATTGAAACAGTAGCGCTGAATATACGAAAAGCAAACGTGATACAGGCTCGTTGTAGAGCGTCTCGTATGTTAGGATTATTGTCGCACTACGTTGTGCAACCTGCACCAGGTGTCATTTATCCACCAGACGTGCCTAGTCCAGCGCTTTGTTATGCTAAAGTGCTATTGGCACATCTTAATTCGCGATCGGCGCTGCAACGTACTGTTGTGGGGCTTACAATGTCTAGTTGGGCGATTGTAGATCCATTGAGAATACCCACAATACCAGACATACTCAGGTATAAAACATACTTTTATGAAAAGTATTTCATGTATATATTTCATGTATCTATATTAATGAAAAAAAATTTCTTTTTTAGCGACAGATTATTGGCTTGTTTAAATGAATGCATGTACTATGATGAGATTGCAGCTTCCTTCACTCGACTGCTGCACGAAAGTCACGATTACATCGCAACTTTAAAACATTATAAATTAATGATATCATTTGAAATAGATTCATCCAGCGTGATGACTCTTGATCAGATCGCTGCACTGGCTAAGAGAAGACTTCCCGCCATTTGCACTGTTGGAACAAATGCAGGAGGAACTGAAAATATTAGTAGTTGTTCAATATCTTCTAGATTGAAACCTAAATTGATGGATAGCTTAGAGGAAAGAAGGCGAGCATTGGACATCGGAGCGACTACGATGGCAGCACAACAACAATCATTGCATGTTATGTCAATGGCCGCGCTCGCTGGTGCCGCTACGATGTTGCATATCCTTCCTCAATCTCCTCAACCACTTAATCCATTAGTAAAACCGTTAATGGAAGCTATAAAACGCGAGGAAAATGAGGAACTGCAAAAATTGGCTGCAAAACATTTGTCTCATCTAATCGAGCTTTGTATCGATAGAAAACCATCTCCGAATGCAAAGGTTTGTATATAAAGTACATAAAATCATAAGGAATAAAAACAAATACGACATAAAGTATCTCAAAACTATTAAATAATTTTTTCCTCGCATTTCCTTCCCCTATGCTACAAGGTGTTACCAAATATTCACTTGTTACAGATTTCTACCAATCTATGTACATTCCTATGTTCTGACCTCGAATTTACACCACGGGTATGTTGCGACACTGAAATTTATGATGGAATACTCACTTTGAATAATAGACAAAAACATGCTGAAAGAATAGCATACAATCGTGGTGCAGGTAGCGGACTCGGCAGCGGTAGAGGTCCTGGTAGACCACCAACGACTGAGATTCCCCTTGAGGAATTACTCGCTTGTGAAGAACCAGAAGCCAAAGCTGCTAGAACACGTCGTCGCGGAGCTACATTTGCATTAACAGCTATAGGTATATACTAGCAATATTTAGAAAAAAAGGATCATTTCTTAATCAAAATTAATTAATGTTCAATTAAATGCAATTCTCTCTGACCTGATAAAAAAAGAAATGAGATATAAGGGAATCGATTAAATTCCAATTAATTAATTGCGTATAACTAATTTTAATGAGAATACCCTGTAATAGTCTATGTAATATATATGTAAAATTTGTGTTTAAAATATTTTCATATTTTTGAAGCTACTCTCTTCGGTGCTCAATTACCTGATCGCTTACCTCAACTGTGGAATTTGATTTTACCGAACACACTAAAAGATGTAACCAAACAAGATAATATACAAGAGGATGAAGGAAATCTATTAATTGTCGGTCTACAAGTATTAGAAATAATGGCGCCAAGTTTGGATAAGTCTTTGTTACCGCCTGTGTTAGAGGTTTTACCACGTTTATGCAGTCTACTAACGCATTCATACAAAGCTGTTAGACACATGACCTCACGATGTATAGCTACATTAGCTACTCTAGATACAGAGAAAGTAATTTTAAGCTTTATCAGATACATATTGATGATAACAATAGACATAACAATGTAGAACAAAAGATTAAAAAGTTTTTTATTTATTTATTTTTTTTTTAGACAATGGTACACATATTACGCAGTGTTATACCACTCTTGGATACAACTGGCAGTGAGAAGAGATGTTCTTCAGGCATAGTAGCACCGAACAAAGTCGATTCCGTACGCCAAGGAGCTGCGGAAGCTCTAACTTGCACTGTCGAAAGCTTAGGCGTACATGTGGTGCCATATGCAGTACTCTTTATGGTACCTTTATTGGGACGTATGAGCGATCAAAATCAATCTGTAAGACTAGTTTGTAGCGCAACTTTCGCTACACTCGTACAACTGTTACCGCTAGATCCTGGCGCAATTGCAGATCCACCAGATCTAGTGTAAGTTATTCGTGCGAGATTATACATATAATTTTTAGTAATATGCGTGATTGGTGTATACAATAATATTCCTGAAAAAGAAAAAAAAACAGATGACAACACAACACAATCATTAAATGTCACATTAATGATTATACCTGCTAATGTCGTCACAATATTATCGTTTTTTGAAATAGTGAATTCATGGATTAAGCACAAATTATAAAATTTAAATAATAATGACTGCGTTTCGTTATTCACACATACATACACGCGTGCGCGCACACACTCACTGCGATTACTGAAAATCTATAATTCGCATTACATATACTATAGATTTTCAGTACTCGTAGTGAATAACGAAACAGCTATTAAGACGATTCTTTAGTAAATCGAGTTACCATAAAAATGTCTAATTTTTTTATATAATGAAGTTGAAGTACTGAAATTGACGTGTGCAAAATTTTATGGTAGGTTAATGATGAAATAAGAAAGAAAAAAAATGTTGAAGATGTAATCTTTCACGTATTACTTAGTGACAGATAAGGCTCGCAGACGCTTCTTTGATTAACTGCACACAAGATATACACATAGTTTTAATATTTTAAATTATGTAGATATTTGTAGTTTTGAGCAGGCCCTGGTGAGGCACCTAAATTTTTAGCACTTTACTAAAAAACCACTTTAATTAACACAGCTTAAAAGATAGTAAATACATAGCTTTACTGACCAATCGTACATATTATTGAAAGCTCACATGGCATTTGAATTCAGTGTTCCTTATGTAATATATGTACAGGCAAGAAAAGGCACAAGAGAGAAAGTTCTTGGATCAACTTCTAAACCCTCATAATATTCCTGATACGGAGCTACCGATTTCTGTAGCCGCAGAATTACGTTCGTATCAACAACAAGGCTTAAATTGGCTCAATTTTCTGAATCGTTATCATCTTCACGGAGTATTATGTGATGATATGGGACTTGGAAAAACATTACAAACGCTTTGTATCTTAGCATTGGACCATCATCGCAATCCACAGGCACCGACTAGTCTAGTTGTATGCCCGCCAACTCTAACCGGTCATTGGGTATATGAGGCTGAGAAATTCTTCAAAGTAAAGGATTTGTCAGTTATTCAATATGCCGGCACGCCACAAGATCGCGAGAAATTGCGTCTTCGAGTACCACATCACAGGCTCGTAGTTGCGAGTTATGATATTGTACGAAAAGACATTGAATTCTTCGAAGCGCAACAATGGAATTATTGTGTGCTTGATGAAGGCCATGTAATAAAAAACGGCAAAACGAAAAGCGCCAAAGCTATGAAGCGATTGTATGCTAATCACAGGCTTATATTGTCCGGCACACCTGTACAGAACGATGTACTCGAATTGTGGTCTCTTTTCGATTTTTTGATGCCAGGCTTCCTCGGCAGTGAGAAACAATTTGCCGCTAAATATTCCCGTCCTATTTTGGCCTGCAGAGAGTCGAAGGCAGGACCGAAAGAACAAGAGGCTGGAGCTTTAGCTATGGAGGCTCTTCACAGACAGGTAATTTGTGTTCCCCATCCCCCCCTCCCCCCCACTTATTTTTATTAAAGTTCCTTAGTTTAAGTTCTATCATGGTGATTCATTACTGTAATCAATTATAGGTATTGCCGTTCTTACTGAGACGAAACAAGGAAGACGTGCTGCAAGATTTACCACCCAAAATCACACAAGATTATTACTGCGATTTATCGCCTTTGCAACGCATACTTTATGAGGATTTCCGCACTCGTCATTCCGCTCTCACTAACAATTCCTCGTCTTCTAACGATTCTCAAAGTAACGTGTTCGAAGCGCTACGATATTTGCGTAACGTGTGCAATCATCCAAAATTGGTGTTAAGTCAAGGGCATCCATTGTATCGAACAGTATGTACTAAAAAACAAATATTTAAAAAATGTATTAAAAAATTATTTAAAGAAAAAAATATGTGTGCGTATATGTATGTTTGTGTGTAATTTTGTTTTACAGTCTTACGTTTTTCAATTTTTTTCATTAAGTTTATGAAATCTATTGTAATAAATTTTATCCTATATAATTTTTCTATAATATTTCCAGGTGTGTGATATGTTGAAGCAGCAACAAAGCACTTTGGCAGAAATCGAGCACGGCGCTAAGTTACTTGCATTGAAACAATTGCTATTAGATTGTGGTATCGGGCAACAGCAACAGCAGCAAACTCGCAATTCCTCCGTCGCTGTGAATCTTACCGCAGAAAGCGCTCATTCCCAGGAACAGCAACTAGTAAGCCAGCATCGTGCTCTAATTTTCTGCCAATTGAAGGCAATGTTGGACATTGTGGAGGAAGATCTACTTCGCACGCATCTGCCGACAGTAACATATCTTCGTCTAGATGGCAGTGTGCCGGCGACGCACAGACATTCTGTCGTAACGCGTTTCAATGCTGATCCATCGATAGACGTTCTTTTGTTAACCACTCAAGTCGGTGGTCTTGGATTAAACTTGACGGGAGCAGATACGGTCATATTCGTGGAGCACGATTGGAACCCTATGAAAGATCTCCAAGCAATGGATCGCGCGCACCGTATAGGACAAAAGAAAGTAGTCAACGTATACCGCTTGATTACTAGATCGACAGTGGAGGAAAAGATCATGGGACTACAAAAATTCAAACTTCTCACTGCAAATACAATAATATCGACAGAAAATGCTTCTTTGGAAACCATGGCTACTGACCAAGTAATTTAACAATTAACATTTAATATCAAACTATCGAAACTTGCGTGATGTAAAATCAATATGATTTCCTTAGTTGTTGGATCTGTTCTCGTTGGATAACGGAAAGGAGAAAAGGATGGATCATCAAGAGGACACTATTTCGTCGAAACTTCCTGGCCTACCGGGTATTAGCCGTTCTGTGCTAGATATCCTACCTGAACTCTGGGAACAGCAGCAATACGACGACGAATATGATCTCGACTCATTTTTGTCTACTCTGAAGGCTGATAGCCAGTAAGCTTACCAGTACCTTGATAAATCATTCAATATAGATTTAGAGCTCGGTAAGTTTTTTATGTAGCTCAAAGCTGGCACATGATATCGAATGAAAAATATTGTAGAAATCGGATCCAGTTGTTAACTCTTGGTTGCGTATAGTTTGGTAATAGTTTAGCATATCTCAATGGCCAAAAGCGATCTTTATATAATTTACGTAATAATAAAAATTACGTAATAAACGCTTAATTAAGAGTTAACAAGTCTAGCTCTGTTGCAATAGAAGAAATCATTCAGTCTTACAATAAGAAAAATGACATCAGCGTACCTAAACTCAATCTATATGATAGTAAGTAAGGATAAATTAAGGTATCTGCGTAAGGTAAACGTGTGTTTTGTTTAGTTGTAATAATTTATAAAAATGCCGATACAATTACAATTCCGCATTTGTACCAAATGACGTCATGGTGCATAATTATTTATAATGTATATTGTACTAGTCTTTTTTTCTATATTATCATGCCGAATTAGCAAACAACAATACCAGTTGCTTCATATTTGCTATCTACGTGCATTCTCCGTTAATAGGAAAATCATATTCTTCATTAGAAAACATTACACGGAACAATCTTAATGACAAATTGATAAGATTTGTAACTTTTGACTGAAAGTGTACAAAATCACATCAATTTGCTATAAAAACTTTTCAATGATTCAAGATATCGGCACTAACGGAGTATGGAATAGCTCTATAGATTTTGCACTGTCGCACATAAGATTTTAATTCATAATTTTGATTTATTTTCTGAAACCATATTACCCGCTGCGAATATATTATGTGGATCCAAGTGCGCTTTAGTCGCTCGATAAAGAGAAACACCCGCTTCCCCAACAGCTTCGGGATAAAACGACGCACGTATTTTCCCTACTCCATGGTGATGAGAGAGCGAGCCACCATTGGCGAGTATTTCCTCTCGCGCTGCATGCTCAATGGCCTCATAAGTTTCCACAGGATTCTCCATATTTGAGTAGTTAATTGCCAAGTAAAAATACACGCAACAACCCGCGTCATATGTCTGCGTGACGCGACAGGAAATAAAATATTTACGGATACCGCGCACCTTGCAATCTCTGGCCACGCGAGACTTTACATTTCTGCATAGTGATAATGCACGATTCCAAGAAACGGAAGTCTCGAACGATTCTGCTAATACATTAAACTCGATTGCAAGGTCACGGATGTACGCTATCACGAATGTTAGCATGTAACCTCGTTCACCGTTCGCTTCGCCTGCCGGTATGCCACAGTATTTATCAGCTATCTTGTAAATTTTTCGTTCCTGAGCCGCAATGTCCTCTGCCACATCACCCTCCATTAATAGCGTGGCCACGCATATCTGATCCCATCGGAAACCTTTTATTCTAGTGATGTACATATGTTTTAGTCCTTGCAGAATCAAACCGCCCCAACCAGACTCCGGGCGTAGAGTTTGCCCCATTTGGAACTGCTCGTTGTCCATTAAGCGTATGCTAGCAGGTTGACACCGTTCCTTCGCAATCTATAGATACATTCATAACAGAATTACATTCTTTTATTGATCTTATACGAGATAGATCGTATTCCTTTACTGTGTACATGAAAACAGACCTACATACAATAGCTGTCTTTCGTCGGCTTTCTTTTGTCATAATATTTGTATTAGGCAAGTGTTAACAAAGGAGCACGGTCCTTACCGGTTGGCTTAATGTAAGTGTCAACATAAAGCATACGCACCTCTCGCAATGCATAAACGCCGCTCAGAAAATGCGGGAATACAATACTGCCGTATTTCACCATTCGCGGTAAAGGTCGTATCTTTAATACAATCTCCGTGATAATTCCTAACGTTCCCTCGCTGCCGAGTATTACATGATCAAAATCCGGGCCACAAGATACGCGAGGTACCAGATTACCTCTTTCTAAAGTGATAACAGGATCCTCTGTTCTTCCAGTAACCATTCGCAATCGCACGACCAAATCTTCAATGTTGCCGTATGTGTTCTTTTTCATACCGCTTGCCCTAGTCGCCACCCATCCACCTAAACTATTCGAGACAAGCTATTTTCAGCTTCTGTACATTCGAAATTTTGTTTCTTACATTTGAAGAAAAAATTTTAAATATTGATTTTATTATTCAGGACTAAGTTATAGATAATAAAAATTTTTGAAGTTTGTTAGATATATATACATAAATATATATTTTTGTTAATTTAATTTAAATTTTCAAAAATATTGATATATACATTCCGTATTTTGAATTGAAGTTACAATCATGTCTTATATCTTGAGAAGTGTTGTAATATTATTTAACTTTAATCAAATATGATATTCAATTATCTTTTTTGTGTTTTGGTATCCATAGGTTATATGATCTGACACAGGATCTCTTGTATTTTGTGCTTTACACAAAATCGAGTTATATTTTACAAATAGTACTTAGCCCTGAATCATTGAAGTATATACACGTTTATATAAATAACAAAATGTTGACTACGTGCTATAGGTTTTCTGGTGCGATAACAAATATTATGAATGAATACAAAAGTAAAGTAAGCTTTATTGTATGTACGTGGCGATATTTTATAGCAATTTATAATGTGGAGAAAAATGAGTTTTGTTTGCTTTTCATGCTATACATTTAAAATAACTTGCACTCTAAGCTGAAAAATTAATATTGAGTTTTGTAAGAAACGTAATCAGTAAAAGTACGTTTTATCATCACAAATGTTATCACATACCAATTATTGCATATGTATAAATGTTATATGTAGCATGTTATATAACAAACGTTATATGTATAAGCACCTGCTTCTTTCCACCATGATGTACCTGGTGTTCAAAATAAAGCGTTACAAATTTTTATCTCGAAAACACGGCATTATCGAGAAAAATTGTTCAGACAAAAATTATAAGGTTCAAAAAGGTTCTATTTACTAATCTTATCAGTTTAACCTTGAGTATCGTCGCCAAGATCAGATCAAGGTCACATCGATTTTTTTTAATAGAACATCCTACTTTTATTTCCAGAATCTAATAGCTGATATCAAGAGCTTTTCAAAACACTTGTAAGAAAAAATTTTTTATTAAGTACTTTTTTAGTATACGATACTTGAAAGTTACAGTACCGCCGGTATTAACATTACCCAAGGTGTCTGGAATCAATAGTAGGGTGTTTCATTAAAAAAAAATCGACACGACCTTGACGTGACCTGACAACGCTACCCAAAGTCAAACTAATAAGATTAATAAATAGATCTTTTTGAACCCCATAACTTTTGTCTGAACAATTTTTCTCAATAATACTGTGTTTCCGAGATAAAAATTTGTAACACTTTATTTTAAACATCCGATAGAATACATACATATACAGAATGTCTCAGAATGACCACCAAATATTTTATGTACTAACGGATTAAACTGAGTCGAAAAGTCCTCTACCATTTTGCAATTTTCACAATAGTTGACAAGATATTAATTATTAAAGATTGCCAAATATTAGTTTTTATTTCTGGAGTAAAAAATAGGGGTTTCCATTTAAAATAACCAGTTATAACAATTGTTTGGCAGATGATCAATATTAACGTGGTCAAACGAAGCACTTCTAGTTGATTTGTTAATTTTCAAGCCCCATAACTTGTAACATACTCAATGAAAAATATTTTATTATAGTGTTTTAAAAAGGTCTTGATGTTTCAGTTATATGAATATAAAATAAAAAATTAGGATTTTCTCACTTAAAAAATTTTAGATAACATTGATTTTAAGGACATCTCTAGATCAACCAAAGTCACCACTTTCTTTCCCCCGAGTAACTGAGCAACTTTTATATAAAACATTTTTCCGTATCTTTTATATTTTTCGAGATATTTCAATGTATTACTTAAGATGATTTAGAGTGGGTATAAATAAAAAGAGTGACGCCAATTAACCGGAAGTCGCCATTTGGTGTCTTACATCTGGAGTATCTATATAACGTAATTCCTCGTCTTAATTTCTTCTTTCTTTAACGTTGTCTTCTTTCTAACTAATAGTAAAGACACTTAATGGCGAAGCCAATCAGCATTAGGCACATGCATTGGCGCCATTCTCTTTATACTCACTTTAAGATGACTCACTCTGTATACGGCTGTTTAATAACAAAAAGTAAAACTCTCGCATAGGATAGAGTGAATTAAACTGAGTTGAAAAGTCCTCTACTATTTTACAATTTTTGCAATAGTTAACAAGATATTAATTACTAAAAATCGTTGAATATTGGTTTTTAATAATTTTTTACTCGAGTACTATCAAAAAACTCTTTACAGAAAAACAGCAAGTGACAAAAATTGTTTATTTTCTTCTCATAGAGTTCTGAGAATTTTTTCAGAATTTTTTAGCACCGCATTTTCTCATGTTGGAAAAATAATTGCCAATAAGAAAATGCAGTACTAAAAAAGTTGATAAAAAAAAAGTTGCTCCTTCGCTATTTTTCTGTAAAGTTGATAGTACTAGAGTAAAAAATTATCGAAAACTAATATTTGGTGATTTTTAGTAATTGATATCTTGTTAATTATTGCGAAAATTGTAAAATGGTAGAGGACTTTTTGACTCAGTTTAATCCGCTCTATCCCTATTACGCAAGTTTTATCGTTACTTATCAAACACTATATATATATATATATACATATATATATGCAATAAATGTTTATTGTTTACTAATGTCATCATGCAATATGCTGCAAGTTAGTACTAATTGATTATTATTCATCGCATGTAATCTAAACAGCTTTTTTTATTTAATTATTGTGATTTTACGTCTAAATGTGTGTTTTGTACCGCCTCTCTTCAAAGTATCTATTATTACACTCATCTTTATCATATTATGTATCTTAATAAATAAAATTAATTTTGTACGAAATTACAATTTTAATGCATTTTATGAATTCAAATTAAAAAAAAAACAATATATTTATATTTTGAGCACGAATCGTTTCCATGTTAGTCAAGATTAACGCAAAAAAAAAAAATAATTAGAAATAGTTTATATTCAATATTAAAGTTCGCAATTTAAGTATATAGAAAACGGAAGAAATTCGTCAATAAAATTAAATTTTGTACTGAGAGTATTTACTTTAATGCAATATATACCTCAATGTATCGCATACAAAGACTCGACTTTGTAAATACTCTAATCAGAAATTATATTTTGCGTACCTGGAGAATTCGTAAGAATCGGGCTCGTGGCCACATGTGAATCCTTCAGTGCGAAGCAACCGTTCCAGATCTTGACCAATAATGCCCGATTCACAGCATATCAACAAATTGTCCCTATCTATCCACAATATTCGATTCATTTGCGATGTGTCTAATGAAATTATCGTTCGACGTTCATCCGGAGGACAACACGCTGCACGGCTAACACTGGTTCCACCACCGAAAGGTATGCAAACGACTCCATAACATGCACACATATTGACAATCTTAACAACGTCCTCGTGGCACTCTATAAGTATGAATATTAATAGATATTACTAGACGGTAAAGAAGTTTTTTCACGGAATGAAGAAAAAATAAAAAACTAAACTCATCCATAAAATATACAAAGTAATTATACAAAACGCGAAATGTTGTTTTCTCAGAAGCTTGTTAAAAACGTTTATAATTTACAAATTATTAGCAGCGATGTTTTTTACGACTTCTTTTATACTTTAAGACAAAATGGAGAGAGAGAGAGAGAGAGAATGTGTGTGTGTGTGTCTGGGTTCATCAGGAAAAGTCCCTATTTTTTAAATTAAATCATGTTTTTTTTTATGTAAGCGAATTCGACTCGTTATACATATGTAATAGTACAAGATCGAAAAATAAATTCTATTTTATTTTATAAAATACTTCATATGTTATTTTAATATATTCTGTTATGAAATAAAAGTCTCGTCAATTGACTAAGGCTATGTTCCAAAACTTACACAATTGCTTATTTAAAAAATTTTGCAGCCATATCTTTTTAAAGCAACTATGTGTTTTCTTTACACCAGTTGATTCATCTCATTATTCTATTCATAAATGTATTAAGGTACGATTATTAAAAAATTATTAATTTACGAGTTATTTAACATTTTATGTCAATATGTGTTAATATTTTTCGATACTTTTACCTTAATACTTTTGTACGCAAATTAACTAGAGACATCATATTATGTAAAACAAATCCATTTTAAAAAAAGGAGTTGAAATCTCTGAAGTCAGATACTTTCTAAGAAAAAATAATATGTTTGTCAAAAAGTAAAATTTTCGAATTTAAAACTGTGTAACCAGTAAGGCAATCAGATACTTTCTAAGATCTTCGCATTGTTTTTTGAAAAATTTTCGTATTGCTTTTAAAAAATTAAGAGTCCTGTACTTCTTGTTGTTTAAAATTTGTTAAGTCATTCTTATGAACACGTTCTCTCTACACCACCTCTCTGAGCAATATTATCTCATTATTAAATATTCTTTGAAGACCAGTGTTGTATATATGTACATTTTAACAGGTATGATCAAACTTCGCTTATTTATTGCAGTTTTTATGACAATGATCGAAAAATATCAACTTACTAGGCCATAGGACAATATCCGGTATCCTTTTGAAAGAGCTATGCTTCAAAAGATAAATTTCTCGCAATGTATGACCGTGTGCTCGAAACAGACGATCGACACCATCGGTAGAATAATCGATCATCAGTTTCTTGATCACTTCCAACAATTCTGCAGAAAGAATTGGTTCTGGAAAATGCTTCGGTAAATTTTGGAACGCGCACTTCATATCCCATGTTACATCAAAAACTGTTTCACACCATTTTGTGAAATATGGCAGTTCCTGGTTTCCAATGGGATATCTAAAAAAAAAATATAAATATAAAATTAATAAATTATTGTTTTGCGTAATACGAGCGAATCCACACGTAAAATTAATACCGTTTACACATAGGAAACTGACGTCTGCGTAGCATATATTCTTACAAATTTACAGAATTGGGAAGCGTTACTTTTTTCGCTAAGTATAAGCGTATTCAGACCTATGACGGTCAAAGCTAGATTTTTTTTGCCTAAATAATTCCCAGTAAATTATCTATATCCTATATATGTACATGCATATCATATTTTTGTAGTTATTCAAACTGCGCGCCGAAATTTTTCCGGATTTTATCTAACGCAATTAAACTACTGCAATAATATCACAAGTTAAATTAAATTAACAATGTGCTGAAAACCTTAAATAAATTTATTGCGAAAAATATTACCTCTGCCGGGACTTGAACCTGGATCTCTTGTATTCCTTACGAGCGTCCTAAGCCATTAGACCACCGAGACCTTAGTAATATTCTTCGCAATAATCAGTATATGTAAGAACAATAACGCTTTTTTGCAGGCAGCGTGTATAACCAAATATAAATATAAGTATAAATTTATTTAAGGTTTTCAGCACATTGTCAATTTAATTTAACTTGTGATATTATTGCAGTAGTTTAACCCTTTGGCCTACAACCACGAGTGAGACTCGTAGTAAGGAATTTTATCCAGAAACAATAAGCACGAATCAGACTCCTTACCACGAGTCTCACTCGTTTTCATAATAAACATGACGTTGCTAAGGTTGTGCTAAGATTGGAAAACTCAACTTTTCTAACCTTAGCATAACCTTAGCGTTTAGATATAAAAAACTGCAATGTCATTATGAAATTGTTTATTATGAAAAGTAATGGAAAAAGTAACGCTTCCGAACTCTGCAAATTTAAACGCTGTATTAAGAAACCGCTATCATTGGAAATCAGATATTTATACAGGATGTCCGATGAGATTTCTACCAAACACTTTTTGTAGATAGAGCGGACTAAACTAAGTTGAAAAGTCCTCTACTATTTTGTAACTTTCGCAATAGTTAACGAGATATTAATTACTAAAAATTGTCGAAAATTGATTTTCAATATTTTTTTACTCAAATACTATCAACTTTACAGAAAAACTGCAAGAGACAAAAATTGTTTATTTTTTTCTCATAGAGCTCTTAAAGTATTAAGACTTATCTGTATCTTACGCAAAAAACTAAGCCACTTTGATAATGAAATTCTTATCATTCCATTATCATAATATCATAGGATTACAACATGAAGACACTGTAGTGTCTTGGCGCTAAACCACGTGCAGCGTTGATAATTATTTCATCATGATAAACAAGTTTGTGAATTCTAAATTTCAAAATTATAATTTTAAAAAAATTATCTGGGAAAAAATGTTACATGGACATATTTTATATATAATTATATATAATTGTATATAAAATATGTTAATTTTTTGTATAATTATACAGGGTGAATTAGAGTTGTTGAACCAGCATTTTACCCTATGAGAAAATTATCGACTGTACACCTAATTATGGACTTAACTCCAAGCGCGAAAACATGTTGGATCAACAATTCAGCTATAGCGATATAGATCGAATGCGTGGACATGCATCGTGCGAATTGCTGATCCAACATGTTTTCGCGCTTGGAGTTAAATCCATAATTAGGTGTACAGTCGATAATTTTCTCATAAGGTAAAACGCTGGTTTAATGACACTGATTCATCCTATATATGATAATTTTTTCCCGGGTAGGAATTAGTAATTTAAATTTATAATTAAATTGTACTTTATAATGATTAAAATTTTGATTTTTTATTAACTTGTAGAATGTGTCATCATTAAAACATCTCAGTTTATTATTTACGTTATATCTTACATATGTAATGTTCTATTAATGTAGGGTGACCAAATGCAATGTACGTGAAGTAGGACTTGCAATGCAATGCAATTGCTCAATACACTAAAAAGAAAGAGAACAAAGAATAAAATAGAAGCAGACATTGTTTATCTGAAATTCGGTATTATTTTATATTCTCCTTTTAAACTTCTTTCAAATTAATTTAAACAATACGAGCAAAACAACTTTATATAAAGAGTACGGATGGTCACCCTATATTAATGTAATAAACAAAATTGTGAAAAATTCTATAATTAACATATTTTTGAAATAATTATATTATTAATGTGAATAAGAATAATATTCTGTGTTTTCTTCTTTTTGAGATTTTAGGAATTTACGCAAGACAAGGTCCCCTTTGAATTCCCTGGCGAAAGTCTCACTCAAGAAGTGTAAATAAAAGGTGCATAACATGCACATAAGATATCGCAATATGCGTTAACGATACGTAAATGGATAAATATAACTAGTTAGACATGGAAAACGAGACAAGAGGATTTCAACATTCAATGTGTACACTTTAGCAAGCTAAAAATTTCTCAGCGTTATAAATATTATTGAAATCTTTAAGTATATAGTGATGAATAATTAAGTAAATTATTAAAATCGAGTAAAGAATTTTATATTAAATATTATAATAAATAGATCAAAACAAAGAGATCACAAAATAATTACTTAAAAAATTGAGAATCGAAAATTATTCCTAATTTAATCAATAAAAATCAAAGATCGCATAAAATATGTATGACTTACGAGTCGAATAAAACACATTTCCTATATTTGGTTTTTTTTACGTTCTTTATCACGTAGCTTCTTGTGACATCCTTCAATAAATAAAAATATATCTCTAATTCTTTATAATAATAATAAATTCTTATGCGTTATCGTTTAAATCATAAAATTCGTCTAATTGTAAGTAGCCCTATTGTAAGTAGACTACTGCACACGTTTAAGTAAATTTGTCAAGTATATATGACAAAAGATGCATAGTTATTCTGACTTACGTAAGTGACTGGAGCGAATATGAAAATTCATTCGATTTAAGTACTTGCGCTAAACTGACTTGCAGAAGTAAAAACCGTGTGTACGTTGTAGCATACTCAGAGTCCTACATATTATAAAAACCTTCTAAAATCTAATCAATTTGTTTGTTCGCGTATTGCTTGCACTTAGCATCTTCATCTTCTGTTTCTTTTCAACGCCTGAATATTTATCTCATTTAAAATGCAAAAATTTGTGGGGATTTTAAGCAACGCGAACAAACCTTCGAGTTTAAATTGCGTTATGGTGGAGCTGCAAATACCTATTCGCACAAGCACGCTTATGCAAGTTTATTAGAACTGTAGATAACGAGATAACACAATTGCACAATTATCGTAAATACAGTAAGTGTACATACGTTCTGGCAAACTTGCACAAGTATACTTGACAAGCTACTTGAACGTGTATAACCGGTCTAATGATTACTAATTATTTATATAAATCAATTCTTTCTATTTAATTATAATTAGTTAATGATTCAAATGGAACTATTAATTATTATAATTAAAAAACAATTAAAATTCCTTATATTCAAATTATTAATAAATAAAATACAATTAAAGGCTAATAGAAATCATCAAGAAATCACCATTGAAAATGATGATAAACAATCTTAGTTTATTTACAGGTTGAAATAATTATAAATTTATTTCAGATCTAACGTATAAGAGACTCTTAATTGCAGTGATGGTGGATTTACCTAGTGCATACGGTTTTTCTAAGATCCACAAGCTGGATTATCCCCTCAGAGTCATCGTCTATTGACAATCTTTTTATATGTTAGCTACTTTTTTACACACGATAATTATTGAAAGCATTCCAATGGCATATAGCCATATTAAAAATATCTTGATTTAATTAAGAAACTCAATAATAAACGATTTGACAATGATATGATTTTGATTTCACTGAATGTTTCCTCGAAAACTGA